>NC_140169.1:129259854-129468379 GCF_963971535.1 Notolepis coatsorum
CCTTTATGTTTACATGGTATTGTTGGACAATGTGTATCATGCAGTGATATGTAGCTCTTTAGAAATGCCTCATATGCAGTATTTACCTCTTCCACATAAACTCCACTCTTCTTCTAAAAGATCATTCCTGAACTTGTTTATTGCTTCATCAGTTCTAATCCTTGCATATCTATACCAATTTTCCTCCTTATTTTTCTTCATTTGACAATCATATATTACAAATACAGGTAAATTGGTCGCTTGTGTAATTTATTACTAGCCCACTTTTAACATTGTTCTCCAAAACATTTATATAAATATTGTTTATTAATGTTGCACAATGTTGAGGTCATTCTGCTGGGCTTGGTGATCTGCTATAGAATGCATCCAGAAAATCTGATGTTGTTTTATGTTTAGATGTGTTTAATAATAATAATAATAATAATAATAATAATAATAATAATAATAATAATAATAATAATAATAATAATAATAATAATAATAATAATAATAATAATAATAATAATAATATCTTAGATTTATATAGCGCCTTTCAGGAGACCCAAGGCGCTTAAAGGAGGGGGCATCTAGGGGAAGGGGATCGGGGAACAACGTAACAACAAAGTAAAAAAAAATAAAAGTACAGTGAGTACAGTCTTATCCTTGACCTCTAGGAAATAGGCAGTGGTGGACTAAAAGCATTTTTACTCAAGTACTGTACTTAAGTACAAGTCGAGCTACTTGTACTTTACGTGAGTATTTAAATTTTAAGGAACTTTATACTTTTACTCCACTACTTAAGTAGAATTTGAATGGAGGACATTACTAGGGTACTCATTGATTTGGGTATTTTTACTTTTACTTAAGTAAAGGAACTGTGTACTTCTTCCACCACTGGAAATAGGTTGACAAAAACAATACAGAAAACATTGTAGATGAATAAACATTAGGATATTAGCATTTTCATAATTCCCATTTGACTACTAGCAGCTATTAGCACAGGAATCCCTGGCGCTGTGCCCTCCAAGACACGAGAATAAGATAAGATATTCCTTTATTGATCCCCTGCAAAGTTAGCATCAAGTCTAATGTTGTAATAATGTTATCTGGCTGATCTATATATCTATCTATCGCATAAACACGTGGATCGTACAGTTTGATGGGTTTAACGTTTGACAGTGGTTGGCTTGGCTTGATAGTGTCTCTCATATCATAATGCTGTTGTCAGTGTTGTAGTCGAGTCACTAAATCCTCGAGTCCGAGTCGAGTCTCGAGTCCCCAGTGTTTGAGTCCAAGTCTGAGTCAACAAAGAAGAGTCAGAGTCGAGTTCCCATTACCCTAGTCCGAGTCCAAGTCATCAAGGTTGAGTCCACTCCACTCTGGCAGTCAAAGAGCTGACATAAAAAAGGTCTACATTAAACCCCTTTCAAAGGGAGTTTATTTACTTTGTGACACAATTAAATAGCCAAACAAATGCAATAGCCATCAATATCGTATGCCAATTAATGATTAGGGCCTATTACAAAAAGAATACAAAATAAATATCACTGTATCAATGAACAAGTCAGAGTCCGAGTCTGCACCTTCCAAGTCTGAATGCAGTCAATGCTCGAGTCCAAGTCTGAGTCCGAGTCATCAGTGCTCAACTCCAAGTCGAGTCACGAGCCCTGAAAACCAGTCCAGAACTCGAGTACTACAACACTGGCTTATAGGAGAAAATACTCTTTAGGCAACTTGTTGAACATCAGTTTGTTTTCTAGGCTGAGAATCTTGGTTGACGTTTCTCTTGTGAAAATGTTTTAAATTGTACCTTTAAATTCGATTAGATTAGATTAGATTCAAATGTATATTGTTATTATACAGCACAAGTACAGTACAACGAAAATAAGTTTGACATATAGAGTGCAAATGTAACAGTAAAATGCAATAGAAATATACAATGTACAGGTGATTAAACTCGGTATAAAATATACAGTAGATGAGTACTACTGGGTGTAGTGCTAATCAGATGTATGTACAGAGTTGTAGTATTGATATGTACAGTGAATGATACAGATACAGTATAAAGACATATGGTCATAGACTACTGGCCAGCAGCGTAACTAGTACGAGTAGGTAAGGGATATGTACAGATATAAATATAGTATCTACAGATATGTAAAAGGATTGTGCAGGTATATGTACAGACAGATGGATATATATATATATATATATATATATATATATATATATATATATATATATATATATATATATATATATATATATATATATATATATATATATATATATATATATATATATATATATATATATATATATATATATATATATATATATATATATATATATATATATATATAATATACCTAATATATATATATACCATATTATGGTATATACAGCATTATTGTACATGTTATCGTACAGAGTTATATGGGTTATATGCAGGTGTATAAGTAGGTATATAGAAGGATTTATTAATCCCCTTTATTAATCCCATTGGGGAAATTCGTCCTCTGCATTTGACCCATCCTAACTATTTTAGGAGCAGTGAGCAGCCACACAGTGAGGCGCCCAGGGGACCAACTCCAATTGTAACACCAGCACCTCGGTCAAGGGCACTGGCAGGAAACCCTGTCTTTTAGTTTTGGCAATGCCACACATTTTAAGCAGAGCCACAGTAAGAGCACAACAAAAGCGCTCTTCTTCAGCCTCGTGATTTTTACTCATTTCTTGACTTCATGCAACATTCCAGTATCCCTGGCCCTCTCCAACTGTCTAAAAATAAAAGCCAGTGAATGTTTTTTTCCTGGAAGGCCATCTTGGATTGTGCTTTCAGACCGTCTTGCCAACTCACGCTCCATTTTAACACACAAGGGGAGTCAAAGCATCCTGTGTTATAAAGGGAAACAATGGGACACGTACAACGTGTTTTCACCACAAACTACATGGTAGCTCAGATCACTTACAGCTTCTAATTCAGATTCCAGTTTGTTTCATTTCAGATTCAGATTCCAGTCTACAGATTGTTTAATTTCAGATTCAGATTCAGATTCCAGTTCACAGATTGTTTCAGATTCAGATGCCTGCTTACAGATTGTTTGTACAGGATTTATTTAGATTTTCCAGTAATACATAGTAAGTCACTGTCAGTGACTTACGAGTTCTGTCCTACTGAATCATGGTCTGGAAGATCTGAATGAGAAAGATGCTTTAGTTGTTTCTTTATAAATTATTTCTATGTTGTTTGATGGATACACTGTACTCTGTTACTGGCTTGTTTGAATTCATGGTGTCTTGTAAACCCATGTGGGCAGTGGTGGAACTAAGTGTTTATTAGGGCTGTCCCCAACTAAGGATTTGGATGGTCGACTATGATTGGCCAAAATTTGCCGTTAGTCGACTGTTGGTAAAAAAAAAAATAAAATAAAAAAAGTATAATATATATATATAATTTTTTTTCATTCCATTTGGGCTGTGGGGGGTGCTTAATATCTGAAGGAGTCGACTGAAGGCATCTTGTCCTCTGCAAAAGCATGCAATTGGTCCACTGATGGATACATCTTGATATTTGTCTAGTCTAGTGTGTTCATTAGATGGGTAAAATCCTCTTTCAGTACCTCTGTGCCTGTTTTTGTAGGCAGTTAGCCTCTGGTATGCGTGCCATTAGCGTTAGCCATGCTTCTAGGCCTCTTTTCTTTTGAAAAGAATGATATATTTCTTTTTAATAAAATTTATAACTTCTTTTTTTTTTTTTTTTACTAAGAGGTTGACAGTCGACTACAGCTCCTTTCGACCGATTAGTCGACTAATCGACTAATAGGGGTCAGCCCTAGTGTTTATACTCAAGTACCCAAGTACTGTACTTTTCTTTAGGTATTTTCACTCCACTACATTTCAAAGGATTGATTGATTGAAAACTTTATTAACAGATTGCAGAATGGGTACAATACAGCTCAATACTAACAACTGCTAAGAGGAAATTACTAATGACTTTGAAGAAAAAGATTTTGCATAGAAAACATGGCAAAGATCTATGAAGATTATATACTTTAAAAATTGAAGTCTGCCAACTTCAAGAGGACATAACTGGCATAACTGGACCACATACCACTTTAACACAACCTTTATAGAGATCCCAAGCACTGGAATACACAAACATCATGTAGAATGCATACTTGTACTTTCGATACACAAGTACACTCAATATCAGAGTACTATTTCTACCAGAGAGTACTTCTACTTTTACTAACAGTAAGTAAAGCAACTCTTCCACCACTGCATGCAGGCTGGGTGTAATTGCACGTACAATACAATAATAAATTGTAATTTATTCATTCATTCTATAAGAGAATCTCTTCCCCACCACAGTAGGTCTCCCTTAGCCCCAGCCACATTCCCTGGAGAGAGACCCTCAATTACCTCTCATCCTCTGAGTCAATATCCCTACTGATGATTTGCACGCTTCACTGAACACAGATGAATGTAAGCACCGATGGCTGCTGTGCGCCATGCCTGCTCGCCGACGGGCAGTCCGGTTCCCAGTGAGCCTCACAGGATTCACTCTTCATCATTTATAAATCTAAAATGAGTCTAACACCCTTTGGCAGTAATTAAGTGGTGAACGTAGGTGTCCATCATTGGTGATAAGATAAGGTCATCGCTTTAGAAGCTGATGAATTATCTGAGGGGCTCAGCCAATAAAACCAAGTAATATCTACAGTAAGTACCCTGTAGTTTACTTGTCAGGTTGAGTCTGTACATACATACATACATACATACATACATACATACATACATACATACATACATACATACATACATACATACATACATACATACATACATACATACATACATACATACATACATACATACATACACATAGGCCTTACACGCATACTCATTTGGGAGTGAGACTAACATGCTGGAGAGTAAATGACTAGATCTGCAACACTCTAACCCTAAACCTATGTTGACATCTTTATATGTAAAAAGACTGTTCGGCCTTACATGACTGAGATTGTATGTTATGACGTCATGATTATCACCTGGTGTTGTTGGTATAGTGCCCATATCCTCTGTCTATTTGTGACCCTGATGAAAGCTACTGCTGAAATGTCGATCAATTAAAGTGCACCTGCCTCCTTGGGTGTGCAACTCCATCCTTCTGCTTCATGCCTCCAGCTGTTAGTTTGTTTTTAAAATGTGTATTTGTCATAATAAAATACAGAATACTTTATGATGAAATGCTTGTTTCTGTATGAGCCCCTGAGACTCAAGTGTGCTACATACAGTAAAAAAAGAAGTAAGTAAAAAGTAAGTAAATGAATATTCAGTCAATATACATATATACAATATACAATACAGAGTAAAATGAGTAACAGTGAGGTACAATGCAGAAATGAGATGAGGTACAAAACTTAGGGTGCAAATGAGGTATGAATGTAGTGCAAATCTCTTTAATAATAGATAAATATAAA
The DNA here is from genome assembly GCF_963971535.1 of Notolepis coatsorum. Taxonomy (NCBI): domain Eukaryota; kingdom Metazoa; phylum Chordata; class Actinopteri; order Aulopiformes; family Paralepididae; genus Notolepis; species Notolepis coatsorum. The sequence goes on from NC_140169.1 coordinate 129,265,320, forward strand.
GTGTGTTAAAATGTCTAAAGTGAGTAAAGTGAGTGGTAAGGTGAGTGTTTGTTTAAAGTGAGTGTGTACATGATTGTGGATGTGTGTGCAGTGAGTGTAGATGATGGGTTGTTACATAGTGTCATTGTCATTGAGCATCCTGATGGCCTGGGGATAGAAGCTCAAGTTAGCACAAGATATTGTGATGTGGACGCCTGTTATTTCATGCTGGTATCCCAGCCTCTACAATCCTTAAAGCCTCAATTTAGATTTTTTTTACCAACCCAATAGTGTGGGTTTCTTGAAAAGTGTGATTTGTAGATGGAAAATAAGCTTTTTGGAACGTTCTTATTACCCCAATGTCTGTTTTACTCCTTTACTTTACTGTTTACAGAGTTAACCAATGTAATACAGATGAATACAAATGTAATACAAATACAGTTTTAAACCTCAAATGTAGCCGCTGTTTTGTATCCTTGTATCAAAAATCGCAAACGTGTCCATATTCCTATATTGTTCATTTTAGCTGTCAGTCAATGAAACAAACAACCCAGCAGTCAGCAGAAACATTTATGTTTTTATCTCCTGGCTGGATCCTGCAGATCCGCGAGCGCTGACTACAGTAGATCCCAAATCACACACAGCTACAGTCGATGATGGTGTCTTTATGCTATCTGCCACGTCCTTGTGATTCCCAGGTGCAAAGGAGAGGAGATTCAGATTCAGATTATTTTATTTTCACAGCTTTTTAAAATGTATACATACATTCAGAAAAACGTGAAAAACGGCTTCTCAACCGTAGTAGGTTTGTAAACAACAATCTATACAAACTATACAATACAATAAAAATATGTTGTAGTTTTTTTTACAAGGTAAAAAAAACAGCGGATACAAAAAAGATATATTCTACAATGTAAGTAGCAGCAGTGTGTGTGTAATAAGTGTGCTTGTGTGGTGTGCAATAAATCACTCAAGGTGCTTTTGTGTGTCTGCTCATAGCTCATGTGATATTTCAGAGTCTGTCCGTGACCGTCAGTAGTCTGTTTGCCTGGTGGAAGTAGCTGTTCAGTGTTCTTTTGGATGTGGACCTGATCAAAGAAGATAAGTATCCCTGAAATGATTCCTGCACTGTCTGGGTCCATGCCCAGAGTATCTCAACATTTACCTTCCCCCTTGGAACATGCTACTGGTTAGACACCCACAGGGTTTCATTTCACAGGCCAGAACAGGAGGGGAGGGAGGGGGTGCCATAATAGTGGTTCGTTGACTAAATAGTTTCCCTTTGCCTGGTGGGGGATACACTAAAAAATTGAAACATCACATCAAATCAATTCAATTCCCGTGCTTTGACCATATAAGGTCGTGTCGGCCACATGCAATTACATTCGTCCATTTTATTTAATTTGATGTATGATTTACAATGATAGGCCCACACAGTGTGACCTTTTCTGTGTGAACTGAAAGAGCTGATAAGAGGACAAAGAGTGAATTGAGACCAGGCGCCTCTCGTTAGGGGATTATGGAAGGTCCCTGAGTCATGACATAAGGACAGTGTGGATTTATTTAGTGTGGGCTTTCCCTGCTGGTCTTAGCCATGGCCAAAATTAGTAAAGCCTACATTCATATGTGACCGTTAAAATGTGATTATAGTTTATGATTATGAGGCTATTGTGTTCCACACATCTATAGTGACGTGGAGAATATTAATATCCCAATTGTTGCGTACATTATTTTATCATGGGCATGGGGAATGTATGGTATATAGGATAACATAGACTAATGGTGCTAATATGTAAGGATAATGGATAGAGATTGGATGGTTTTGTAAGAGTTTACTGTTCATAATGAGATATTTCTTGGGTATACTGCTTTAAAAGACAATGTGCATATAGCCAATAATATTCAAACAGAGCAAATGCTGGGTAGGTGGCAGACTATAGGCTACTGCTACGAAATGCAAACTCTTTGGTCCTGACAGATAATTACGTAATATTGGGAACCACGGAGAGCATCTTTATGAATGTGGTCCATCAGAGAGAGGCGTGGCCTGCTGCTGACAGAACCTCCTCTTGTACTGTAGGCTAGTAGGCTACCCCGCCCTTACTGGAAGAATTGATGATTTTTGGCTACAGTACTAACTGTTCTTTCAAGACACTGCGATACACGTTCGTGCACATTGACGTCCCAATAGGCGGCGGTAGGGTAGGGGAAATAATATATGCCTAAAGCTTTTCTACAACGAAAGGTAAAACTTTTTTCACCGAAAGTCCGAGGATAAAGAACTGAAGACGGTCTCAAGAAAGTCCTCTCGGGTCAGTTGGTGAGTTCAGTCTGTTTATCATCGTTGTTGTTATGATCATAAAATGCGACGTTCAAATTAATTATTTCGCACTTTCTTTATAGTCTACAACTATTTCTTATGAGGTTGATTCTAGATGCATTGTATTATCTTTCCACTCATTCGCTTGTTTTCTAACTCAAGTGTGAGTGACCAAATGAACGCGAGTGTATAATAGCATCAACCGTGTGTCCAGCAGACCTGTCAAGTGTCTTCTGCACGTGACCATAATGTCTTCTGCACGCGACTCCTCTGACAGATGTCAGTGCATTTTACAAACGTCTACTGAACACCTATCAACGAGTCCCCTGTAGTTTTAGCGTATTTATTTAGTGATAATTTAGTTTTCCCTCCAAATTTGACATTACGGTAGTTAGTCATTATTCATTAGTTAATGAATGACAGTTGTTCACAATATTTGTTTGGACTTTCCGAGAAATAATACTGTACATTGAGTGATCCCATAATTTAATTGAATGTTTTTACAATACAAGTTTACTTTACAAAAGCCTATAACTGCAACCTCAGAAAGCTTACAGGTGTTGGATAAATCTTACTGACATAAATTCCGTTTTTGATTCATCATCACGTTTATCGATTTGAGAGATTCTTTGTTGAGCGACCTTCCTTTCAGTTGATAATGAGAACACCTGCTGCCACTCCACTACTGTATAGATCACATGTGTTGAGAGGCCACAATTGTTTTTCCTCTATGCTGATATCATGGTGATATGTTTCACAGTCAGATAGCATAGGTCCCTTTCCACTCTTTTTATGATGTGTGCTGATTTACACAGCAAGAAAATCAAGCCAGAAATCGACCTCATGTTAGCTATAAAACTGTCTCTTCTCGGTCTCTATTAAGTGGCTCGAGTTCCCTACACCCCCCGGTGTGTCTTTGTTGTGGTGGAAGTGGGGTCGCCAGGGCGTGGGGTGTTTGGACAGACTAAAGAGCACGCGAAAAGGCCAACTGGAGTCCTGGAGTGTGGCGGTGGGCCGAGCAAACACAGCTCACCGCCACAGGAAGCCTATGGCATGCTGATGGGCACAAAGAGAGTTCTGTCGTAGTAACCCAACCCCATAGTAACCGACCATCTCTGCCTACATCCATCTGCACACATGGCCTTTTATTTGTGTGCACTGGTGGCCAAACCATATACTTGACTTAACGAGCCCTCTTCACAGCAAACATTTTGACTTAGCATAGATGGGTAAACAGCCTAATTCCTTCCACGTCCCTAGTTGGTCGTAACTTTTAAATCACAAACAAATAAATGTGATAAAAAAAAAAAAAAAAAAAAAAAAATCATCTCTATTTTAGGTTAGGGTGGAGCATGAGGTATCCTAGGGTTATAGTAAAGCTTAGGTCTGGCATTGCAGCTTGACCAAGTGACAACTAATTAGCCTAGGGCATGGGGAAAAAAACTAAAGATGCAGGTAAACACAGGTGTAACCACAAACTATTCATTATCTATGGTAAGACCTGTGTTTACTCATCTGACTATGACACGTCAGAATATCTGCAGTGAAAAGGCCCTGTTAGATGATCAATGCGTAATTAGGATTTGGTAGTATTTTGGGAACATAATAGTTACTTGTGTGTGAGTCACGTAAATGAGACAATTCAGTTTGTTCAGAAAAAGAAAAAAAAAGTTCCCTGTGTAAATATTTTTCTCAAAGAGGTGCCAGCACTCTTTAAGTTTGATAGATTTACCTTGCGAATTGGTCGATCCTATCTGCTGATTGCAGCCAATTTTACAGCCCATTACCCTCTGGTCATTTGGAAACATACCTGGCCCTGTCCAGCATTTCCTGTTGTAGTTTAATGACGTTAGTCCACCTGATTATTGTCTTAAGATTGTAAGCATATGTTGGTCTACCGGAGCTGTGGAATGCCCTCCGTGGTCCAACATTACAGGTACACTACTATACTGACTTGTTTCCACAAACCATGGAGGTCTTCTGTTTATTTTGGAAACGGGCAAGTTTTGACTGCATGCGCGCCCAGCTTCCAGCTGCATGTGAAGTGTGAGCCTCTCTGAGTTGTAAAACAGAAGGTAACATTTACGTCAATAGTTATTATTGTTGTATGAAGATTGCCCCCCTACCCGCTGTTATGACTGCGTTTTACTCCAGACCAAATAAATATTATGTTGAAACCTGACCCCAAAGCCGCGGCTTTCGGTGGTCCCTGGGACGCCTTTGACCAAGCACGTTCCCAAGCTGCCAGAGTTTCTTTTTGTTTTTATTTTGTCAGTCAAAATGAGTGTTGGACAATCGATGCTTGGGTATGATAATGTGGTTATGATGTCATGGAGATTGAATTGGCTTAGCTCTGGTGTGACCCTACCTGGCCTCGGAGGGTCACGGTTGGGCGCTTGCCTTTTCTTTAAGTCAGTCATTATCATTCCCTGTCTGTCCACTGGGTCGCAACCTCCCAGGCCAGCTGGTCAATACTCAATAGTGACCACTCGCCCCTAATTGCAGCCCAATCAGAGATGCAGCCTAACTAGCATATCATCTCAAGCGTGTGCCTAAAAGCCACGTTTTCATTTGAGACATATGTTGTATGGAAAGGCTTTCGACCCATGACACGCAGCTGTGAGACTAGAGGAGGAATTACATGTTCAAATGCCTCTTATGGAACCAATCATTTCTCAAATCCAGTGCTGGTGTCTGGGATTGCTGAGTGGTCGTTCTGGACCTTATCTGACAATACAATTGGCACTTGCCATCCCACATCTCTAATTATAAGACTAAGCATTTGCTGAAGCTAGCAGCAATACTGTACCATTGCTCGCTAATCCCCGAGACGAAAAGTGTATAGTATCCTTCGCTGGTATCGGAGACCGAAAACGAGGTTGAGAACTGCTTCGAAAGATGATGTTTTGAAAGCGAATAATCAGTGGGAATTTGTTTTGGTGCACATCGCACCAAAGAGGACAGTGGAAGGGATATTCTCCTCCTCAGGCGTGTGTGAAGCCAATTTAATGTTGTGTTGCAGCAAGTTAATGAATAGTTGGCTGAATGGCCTGTGACTAAACGTTCATTTGGATATTTTCTGTGCTAATGAGAGCCCTGACAGTTTCCCGGTGGTCAGAGGCCTTTACATCTGTCAGTAACCCCTTTGCTGAGTGTGCTTTTGTCTTAAATGTGTAGCCTCTCATCATTTCACCAGAGCAGATGGCACAGAGTTCAGTGTTTCTATTTGATAAGATAAGATAGGATAAGATAAGATAAGATATTCCTTTATTGATCCCTGTAGGGAAAACCAGGTGTACCTGGGCAGGGCATACATATGGGCATAAATCCTCAGTGTAGAAATAGCAGTTTTAGTCTTAACTGGACTGTCCTACAGTATGAACAGTAGGCCTAAACGGATGGTTTGTGACACTATAGGAGTAGAGAAAAATCTCAAAGCAGATCAAATAAATAAAAAACAGTTTATTATTATAATTATTTTTACTTTGATAGAGACGGTTTGTGTGTCCAATCGTTCAAGTGAGGTTGGCTGATATAGAAAATGCAAACGTTATCATGAAGAGGTTAAGTGCGCAGGTTGCTTTTCCCAGCGTTAGTCATTGTGGGCCTACAGCCCGGCGTCATCACTTCTCCAGTAGCCAAGTGCCTTGATGTTCTTTGCGGCTTCATGTGGAAGAAGGTCTCTCTGTGTTCAGCTGTCTGGGTTCGGCTGGAATGTGCGGTGGATTTTCTACCTAATTAACCCCCATTTTCTCATGCAAGCCGGCACTTTTTCTTACGTGATGGAAAAATGCGATAGGCTTAGCTGTCCTGGGATCTGTTGTTATTCTTGTTAAGCCGCCCCGTGCACGACATTAGCCCGCGTACACTAGGCATGAAGAGCCCATGTAGTCCAAACAATGGGGTCTCTTTCTGTATGTGGCATTGTGAGTGCGGTGGTCCGAGGATGGAGATTTCGCTGAAGTAAAACTCAATTATAGCAGTCTGGACGATTAAAATACCTCTCTGGCCAATAAATGTAATTGGATGACCATTCCACCGTGATAGAGGTTGTTGTTGTTGTTGTTCTCATGAGTTTTGGCAGTTCAATTAGACTCTTTGAGATGTCGTTTCTGATTAGATTTCGTTGTACCGTTCTGTACTCGTAGTTTCCATGGCGTGAAAAACATGCTATGAAAAACAGTAGTCACACATTCGTCTGCTGCTCCTTCTTCTTCTTCTTCTTCTTCTTCTTCTTCTTCTTCTTCTTCTTCTTCTTCTTCTTCTTCTTCTTCTTCTTCTTCTTCTTCTTCTTCTTCTTCTTCTTCTTCTTCTGCTCCTTCTTCTGCTTCTTTTTCTGCTTCTTCTTCTTCTTCTTCTTCTTCCTCTTCTTCTGCTCCTTCTTCTGCTTCTTCTTCTGCTTCTTCTTCTTCTTCCTCTTCTTTCTTCTTCTTTCTCTTCTTCTGCTCCTTCTTCTTCTTCCTCTTCTTCTGCTCCTTATTTTTCTGCTGCTTCTTCTTCTTTCTTCTTCTTCTTCTTCCTCTTCTTCTTCTGCTGCTTCTTCTCCTTTTTTTTCTTCTTCTTCTCCTTCTTCTCCTCCATTTTCTTCTTATTTTTCTCATTCTTCTTCTTCTTCTTCTTCTTCTTCTTCTTCTTCTTCTTCTTCTTCTTCTTCTTCTTCTTCTTCTTCTTCTTCTTCTTCTTCTTCTGTTTTCAGAGTTGCACTTGGCCTGGACTTTTCTTTTCAACTGTTTTGAAGAGGTGACAGTTTAGCTAGTATTCCGACAAAAAGTCTGTCCTCCTCCTCACTTCCCTGTTGTGTTCCTGTTTTGTGTTGCCGCTATAAATAACAGAGCAATTAGTAGCAACCACAGACAAAACACTCAGTAAACCGGATTTCCATTAAATTTGTGAAACTGAGCATGTATCCTATATGCGCTTTAGTAACAATTAGTGAGCCACATGGTGTTTAACGCTCCATGCTGCAGCGTTCCATGTGATATTGGTCTATTGACGGCAGCCAGGATTCATATTTATGGCCTAAGGACTTATATGAAATGTTGAAAAATGGAACATACTTAGTGCTGACATATACATATTCAGATTCAGAATCAGATTCAGATTACTTTAATCGCCATTATGTTTACAAAACACATAGGAACATGATACGGCATATACAGTACAGTGCATAAACCTTTTTTTCCCACAAATAAAAAAGTGCAAAGTGTAAAGAAAGACTTCGCTGTGGAAGAGAAATAAACCATTTGGATATCTTTGTTTTACACTGGAGCGGCTGTGGACCTTATTTTTCTTTATCAACGAACGTACTACTCACGAGTAAGCAACTTTAACCAATAGAGTGGAATGTCGGCCCTGATACGTATATTGTGCGTGTGAACGTTGACATGAAAAGAAAAAAGGTTAAAAAAAATATTAAAAAAAGTGCAAAGAAATTAATTATTTTTCTTTCTTTTACGGTATCTCATGTGAATCGATACTCGGTAGTACCGATGTGTTTCGGTAAGTACCTTTAAAAGTACCGAATTCAGTACCCATCCCTAATAAGCAATGACGTTATAGTTTAAAGCTAAACTATACGTTTTTCTCTCTTGTTAGAAGAGGGATAACTTCTTCAGTTAGATTTGATTTGATCTTTATTTATCGTTCACATTTGAACCGATACGGTACCGGTACCTGTGAATCGATACCGGTACCTGCTTCTTCTTCTTCTTCTTCTTCTTCCTCTTCTTCTGCTCCTTCTTCTGCTTCTTCTTCTGCTTCTTCTTCTTCTTCCTCTTCTTTATTCTTCTTTCTCTTCTTCTGCTCCTTCTTCTTCTTCCTCTTCTTCTGCTCCTTATTTTTCTGCTGCTTCTTCTTCTTTCTTCTTCTTCTTCTTCCTCTTCTTCTTCTGCTGCTTCTTCTCCTTTTTTTTCTTCTTCTTCTCCTTCTTCTCCTCCATTTCTTCTTATTTTTCTCATTCTTCTTCTTCTTCTTCTTCTTCTTCTTCTTCTTCTTCTTCTTCTTCTTCTTCTTCTTCTTCTTCTTCTTCTTCTTCTTCTTCTTCTGTTTTCAGAGTTGCACTTGGCCTGGACTTTTCTTTTCAACTGTTTTGAAGAGGTGACAGTTTAGCTAGTATTCCGACAAAAAGTCTGTCCTCCTCCTCACTTCCCTGTTGTGTTCCTGTTTTGTGTTGCCGCTATAAATAACAGAGCAATTAGTAGCAACCACAGACAAAACACTCAGTAAACCGGATTTCCATTAAATTTGTGAAACTGAGCATGTATCCTATATGCGCTTTAGTAACAATTAGTGAGCCACATGGTGTTTAACGCTCCATGCTGCAGCGTTCCATGTGATATTGGTCTATTGACGGCAGCCAGGATTCATATTTATGGCCTAAGGACTTATATGAAATGTTGAAAAATGGAACATACTTAGTGCTGACATATACATATTCAGATTCAGAATCAGATTCAGATTACTTTAATCGCCATTATGTTTACAAAACACATAGGAACATGATACGGCATATACAGTACAGTGCATAAACCTTTTTTTCCCACAAATAAAAAAGTGCAAAACAGGACAAAACAGCGAGACAACGACAAGACAATAAAGTGCAATGGCTAAGGATATGTTGTCAGTGCAAAATAAAGTAAAAAATTCCAGCCCTAGCAGCTCGCCATAGAGGGGGGGGGGGGGGGTGGAGCAGGGGAACACCTGACTCATTTACTAGGCGAGCTGCTGAGGGAAGAAACTGAGTCTGTGGCGGGTTTTCAGTGTCTTGGGCAGCCGTAGCCGCTTGCCGTGGGGAAACAGGGTGAAGAGCTTGTGACCCGGGTGGGCGGGGTCTGCCATGATCTTCCTCGCCCTCCTCAAGGCCCTGGTGGAATGTAGAGACTCGAGGGATGGAAGGGAGCAGCTGATATACATATACATATACATACACTTCAACATACACTTCAACATAATATTGTCACATTGTGAATATCAGCCAAATATTAGGCTAATGTTCATTATAGGGAGCATCAGTTGATAATAGTGGGTCATTGACAGTATTTACATGCTGGGTGATCGGGCAGGGCACTATGACCTGAAATCTCCCCCGGTTTAATTATCACTTTTACCTCTGTAACAATACATTCAACAATATTCAATTTCTTTAAAACACCAGCACACTAATACCACATTTCTCTATCGTGTTGGACCTCTGTGAACATGATTGTAATGTTTGTCTGTGAACATGTTTGTAATGTTTTTCTGTCAACATATTTGTAATGTTTGCCTATCATCATGTTTGTAATATTTGCTTGTCATCATGTTTGTAATACTTGCCTGCCATCATGTTTGTAATGTTTGTCTGTGAACATGTTTGTAATGTTTGTCTGTGAACATGTTGTTGTGCCACACAAAATGAAAGAGCCTTTGCACCAGAGGAATCTGTTTACCTAACATACCAATTATCGGCAAAACTAGGGTGTGTGTCAGAGATTCATTATGTCACTATCGGTCGGTACATTTTTGGTTTATTGCCCAGCCCTACTGGGTGATCTGTCTGACCAGTGTTTATGTCAATATGGACTGGGAGGAAGGAACAGGCCAGTTTCAACTTTCTCCATTTATGTTGGATGCAGACGTGTCTTAATGGAAACCTCAAAACACTGGTTTTGGAAACGAAAGCCTCTTTGAATGTCATGATGCTGGCAGTCACCCCAGAGAGGAAGGTGGGTTAAGGGAGTTGTCCGCTAGCATACCTTAAACCCAAATCAAACAAGGCCAACAGTGTTCTTGGCAAGACCCTTTTTTTCATCACCTGCAAAAGGGAGTTGTGGATTCAGCTGAGCGAAGTGCTTCAGACCTCAGTCTTTTCAGAGACTCTCAGCCCTGTGGGGGAACTCTCGACAGCAGCAAAGAGCCGGGCTTAATGCTCCTGGATATGAATTTGTCACAGGTAGGGCTGGCTGGGTATCAAAATCCGATGCTTTTATGGATATCAATCAATTGCTTCAATACTATCAAGTATCGAAAAATGTGGCGCACCACGTAATTGCACTCGCAGTAACGCAGCCGTCCCGGGTTCGACTCCAGCCCGGAGACCTATGCTGCACGTCTTCCCCCACATCTTCTCCCAACTTTCCTCTCTACCGGGTCTATCCGAAACAAATAAAGCTGTAAAATGCCAAAAATATATAATAATAAAAAATGAAAAGTATTGAAAAATGCTATGGTATCGAAATTTGGTATCGAATGACACTGTGTTCGATACCAGATTTCGATACATAAGTAGTTAATATCATCAGTGTCAGTTGAGCCAATAAGCATGTTTGTTCCAAGATATAACATTTCTTCTTAACCACAATCATCCAAAATGTAACAAAAGCCTCCGATTGGCTCAGCACACAGCACACGCAACGCACAGAACTTGGCAAAGAAAGGTATTGAAAAAAGCATATTGCCATTTAATATCTGTTTTCAACTTTTCATACATGTAATGTACTCTGCACTCTGCCTCGGCGTGGAGACTTTTAAAAGCTTCACTTAAGCAATCTTCTCAAATTACTGGCCATTTTATAAACATAGATGTCGCTCGCTGCCTGCCCTCTGATGAATGCAAACATTTCCCATTCTACATACATTATTTCCAGGGCAAAAGTAAATCTTAACCATATATTTCCACGATAATGAGGATTATTTGGTGCCCACAGCTGTAATTTAGCGAGTTCTCTGTCTCCACCAGCGGACCGAGCGGCTCTGGGGCTGGAGCCCTGAGGGGGGGAGAGGGGGTTAGGGTAAGGGACACGTTTTCCTGACAGGGGTGGAAAAACAGCCCACAGCACCACAACGCAGCCACACTGCAAACCCGTGGCTCTTATTAGGGTCTCTCTGATGCCATTTCACAATAAATTTGATCTTATCAATGTCTCAATTTGACTAATGAGGGCCCATGGCGGCCCAGTGTGGCCGTGTCTCTCTCTCTCCCGCATTTGTCTGCGGCTGAATCGGATCTCTTTCAGTGCGGTTCACCTCTTAACGAGGCAGACCTGACCCAGACTGCAGATGGGCAAGAGGAAGAGTTTGTCTCCATTTCTGAAATTAGTGTCAAGTTGACACAACGTTAATCGTTTTATTCCGTGCGTATGGCTCATCCTGGAGAAACAGTTTTTAAAATTATTTTATTATATTTATGTATGTATGTCTTTATTTAACTAGTTTATTGCACTGCACTATTGCACTATTTTACTCTGTATATTCTATTTTACTATTTTATTACTGTCTATTTTCAAATTGACATAGAATAAAAATGTAAACAAAGAGGCCTATTAACTCATTCAGCGCCAGTCACGATGATAGTCGGGTTAACTCGCCATCGCTTGAGCACCAATCACGACTATAGTCGGGTTTTAATCGTTATTTCTTTTATTAGCGATATCCATTCATTTTCATCCATCCAGCCTGATGTTATCGTTGGGAATGGGTCTGAGCTTGCAAAAGGGCAAATACCGCCGCCTTCGCCTTCCAGCTGGTATTGCACTCCACTGGGAATGGTGTAGTTTATTTTCTGAGCCGTGCGGGCGGGGTTTAAATACTCAGGCGAGGTAGGTCTATACAACGATGGCATGGAACAGTAACCCCGCCCACCCGTATCATATGTAACGGTCGGTAATGTGGGACGGACCTCCACGAGCAGTATTTGGAATGGCGATCAGATAATTTGATTATTTCTTTTGCATTACATCAGATACAAGGTAAGAACACTATATATAAATTTGACCGTTGATCTGATATTTATTTCTACCCCGATCGACGCTGTCTCTGTGTGTGTGTGACTGTGTGCCGTTGAGTGCAGGAGGCGACTGGGGGAGCCTCGTGCTATGAGGCCCTTTTCATTCTTGCACGAGGAAGGATAATAATGATGATCTAGCGTTGATTTCAGGAAGATTCGATAATCAGGTGAAAAATGACAACGTGTTTAGTGTATTCCACTAAAGGGCCATTATCGCGTCTTTTCCTGGAATGACTCAGAATCACCAAAACTATATTCATATTCAAAACGGTATAAAACGGAAATGTACAGATGAAAAAACAATCCGTTTTGTACATGTACATGGAAGCAACTCATTGATAATTGACGGGTGTATTAGACCCATAGCTATAATTTAAGATATATTTTAAGCACTCGCAAATCTCGCAGTCCCCCCATTGATTAAAGCGGTGGCGTTCTAGACCTATTGCGCTTTAACACTTTCAGAGCCCAATCTTAATTCCTTTTTACCCCCTTGAATGCCCAGCACCACTTCAATGTTAACGTTAATATCGCCTAATCTATGTTTTAAATTATGGCTATGTGTCTAATCTGCCCGTCGCTTATCAAAGACTCATTTTCCAGTCAACATTGTCGTAGCAGATTGTTTTTTTATCGGTTCATTTCCGTTTTCTAGCATTTTGAAAAGCACTCGTTTTCACGGAAAAAAATAAGACATTCCATGATAATCGCCCTTTACTGGAATATTCTAGAACGTTGTAATTTTTCTGCCTATTTATGAATCGTTTTCAAATAAACGCTAGATTATCGATAGTATATGTGTACGCATGCACGCTCGTGCCGCAAGCTGAAAATTGATTCACCTAGTTCCTGACCGCTCGAACAGTCAAACAGCCATATCACATAATCACCTAAAATCTTATATCTCCGTGAAAACGGGTCTGATTATCCTAAGACTGGTAACATAGATTCCTTACCTGAGATCAGATGGTATCCAAATGGATTATTCCAATTCCTGATCGCCATTCGAAAAAATCAAACCTTTTATTGATCCACCGCGTATACTGTAAAAACACATAATCCCTGCTGCTCTGAGGCTCCAGAGTGAAGCTGATCGACGCCGGTTGCATGAGTGAGAAGTAAAATGTGGAGTCCGGGTTTTTTTTTCTCATTCATTTTCATTGAGTTCAATCCAAAAGGGTGAATTACCATCTGGGAGACGATAGGGGGCGCTTTTTTCCACATCTGAGCGCCTGGGGTGGCTGAATTTCAAACGGTAGACTCGGTTGATGAAATATGAATTCAGATCGCTAATAAAAAAAAAATCGAAGTGTTAAGCTCCGGCGCAGAATGAGTTAACACATTCACGGCCAGGGGTCGCTGTTTACCTTCTGGGTAGAACGCCAGCGCTTTGTTCAATGGGGCACTTTGTTCACTTGCGAGTGCTTAAAATATATGAAATATTATAGCTATGGATCGTATGAAGTCGATTGTCAGTGAGTTGCTTCCAGTCAACATGCACAAAACAGTTGTCATTTTCCGCCTGATTATCTAATCATCCTGAAATCAACGCTAGATTATCGTTATTATCCTTCCTCATGCAAGAATGAAATGTGGTTTAGACCGGCGCCACCAACGGCACACACACACACACACACACACACACACACACACACACACACACACACACACACACACACACACACACACACACACACACACACACCTTCAAAAAAATATCAGATCAACGCAAGATTTGATATATAGTGTTCTTACCTTGTCTCTGATGTAATGCAACAAAAAAAATCCAATTATCTGATTGCCATTTGAAGTACTGGGCGTGGAGGTCTGTGCCACGTTCTCCAGCATTGCATATGAAGGGGGGGGGGGAGCAGCCTCGTAGATGTATCGTTGTAACAGGTTACCTCGCCGGAGTATTTAAACCCCACCCAATACGGCTCAGCTCGGCCCAGAAGAAAAATACATGGTTTCTAATGGAGTGCAATGCGTTAGGGGGCGGTATTGACCGCCTGCAATCGCAGACACACTCAGAACAGCATGCACAAGGTGCCTCGATGAATTATGAATGGAAATAACGAGTTAAAAACGTATATATATACGTGAATGGCCCCGGATGTGTTAAGATGCTAGATCCTAATAGTGCGGTGGCTTAGCACCAGATTTGAGAAGGATGTGGACACGCCGGACAAAAGCACCAAATTTTCCCCACGTGTTCCTCATCATCATAGCTTTCATTTTGGGGTAGGGGCCACGTCATCATGATGGATTTCAAGATGGCCGCCATGTAAAATCAAGGTTCTGCCCATTAATAAATATCTTGGTCCATAGCGGGTTCAATATTTGAGCGAACACAAAGGTATTGGTATCCCTGTAAACTAGAGAAGCTAAGCTTTCTATTGGTATCATTTTCATTAAGCCCAACTGTTGGGAAGGGGGTTTTAATAGGCAATGATTCAAAATTATGTTAAATTTTCACCTAGAAAAAACTGCCATGCTCATCTTCCAAAAGGTCCCTTGGATATTCACATGAATATATCAGAGTGCACATTGGTTTTATAGGTACTGTAACTGAGGGGTACAATTCCCTGACTGTATTGTTAGATATGATATTTAATACCACTACCTCATGTACTTTAACTTCTGGCCACCCAGTACAAGATATAAGTATGATGAACACTTTCCCACCTGATGAAACGAATCCACACAAATGTACCAAATCGAAGGTTTAATACAGCAAAGGGTGTATACAACGATCACTTAATTACATTTATGATTTGAAATATGAAATATGCACTTTTATGGCAAATGAGTATTCGTAGGTAAATCAACATTGAATGTCCAATCTCTGGTTGCGCAGGGAGTAAGTATACAACCTGGAATATTTAGGAAACGATAGCGATGGTACTTAAATGATTATAGCTGGATACACTAAGGGGGGGGGGGGGTCCCGCTGGTTGTAAGACAGTAGGAGGGGGGGGTTAGAGAAGCCGCTGGCGGTATCCCATCTGGCCGACGGTGTCTTGGGAGAATCCAAAGTCTTGGACACGGTGCCCACAGAACCTCGGACCGCAGACGAATACAGCTGGACCCTCTGTGGAACGGTATCTGCCGGTCCACAACGGAGAGACGTGAGGCGACCTCACGTGTAGAGCGCCGTCTCACCTGGAGTCCTCTCCGGGGGGTAATTCCAACACTCAGCAGTGTTGGCCTTTATCCATGGAATAATCAAAGCACACAAAGCATAATCCAAGCCGTGGAAGGCTCGCCGTCGTCCGGGTAGAGTAATCCAATATACAGGTCCAGTCGCTCTTGGCCCGGAGCTCCTCGGATGCAATCACCACTAGGGGTCTGACCAGCCTGGTTAAGTGTCCAGATAACGTCAGGAACGATGGGGGTACTGATAACTTTAGAACTCTAACCGAACGATGCACCATACATAAATAGACTATTATTAGCTTAATAGAATACGTCCAACTCGACGGTATAGTGCCAAACTATGACTATTCAACTATTAATCTACATGATATCTCAATGCCTATTCTGGGCCAAGTAGGCCTTACTACACCGCACGTGCGTCGTGGGGAGGCTTTGCGTCTGTCACTCTGTTGGAGGGTAAAGAACTGGACTAAAAAGAAAGTTCTACTTTACTAGCGCCATATATATATGCGCTATGAACAAATAGTACCATTCGTATTTCGCCCGACATATTACTGCGCGGAACCGGGGGTTGCCACGACATGTTAGGCGGCACGATTGAACTTGGACCTAGGGGTATGGCAACCTGGCGCCAGGTTCTCGTCCAATGGTAGAATGAAACTATTATGGGCTGTTTAGTAGAAACGGGGATATTCAATGCATATTGTACAAGGAATATACAGGGGATATCAAACGATATACAAATACAATTAAATATATATATATAAATAAATATATATATTCGGTTTAATCTGATCCTTCACAACAGGTACCCACAAGCCTCTTCTTTCCAGACATACCCACTTTGTCCAACTTGCATGCTATTTGGGGCAATAATCAAGCAGGTTTGTGCATGTGGTACAAATGTGTCGAACATTCTAACAACTGCCAAAGATGTGAATGTTGGGTTAGGGTTTGTTGTTAGAATGTTGAACATAGAAGATCAATTTTGGTGTCAAACTATACATTTTCTGGGTCAATAAATGTGTTAATGCTATGAAGAATGTCACCAGATGAATATTTGTACCATTCTAACAACATATTTACATAATTTTTTACTTGTTTAACAGTCAGACATGCATGAATCGAATAGACATTTTATTAGGATCACTCGTTACATTTATTATTATTATCATAACTCTTTAGCCCGTATAGGCGTATTTAACTGTTATGGAGATATTTTCGCGGGTCTTGTGTAGTGGTCTCGTGCCCGCAAAAATATCAAAATGTTTCATAAAAGGTCCCACGGTATACTGGCCAGCTCTCAGTGCGCGTCTCGTGACAGCTGTCGTGGACAGCGTGATAAGGGACATGTTTAAAAAGGCAAAACATAATATAACCGGTAAGTCAAGTGTCATTACTTTAGTTATCAAAGCTGGAATCTCTGGACATAAGCAATAGGGATGGGTACCGTTCACATTTGAACCGACACGGTACCGGTACCTGTGAATCGATACCGGTACCCAACGGTACCCTTTTTCTGTACTTTAGTCTCTAAAAATGTAATCTACCTACCTCAGTCAAAAAAGAAATATCCAAACTTCAAATAACTACACTTTCGACCGTTTTCGGCTTGCCATTGCCCCGACTGCTTTGTTGTTGAATCAAGTCAAATCCTAGGTAAGTGTATTGTAGAGGAGCCAAAGCTATATATTTAGGTTATTGTATTATATGAATGTTTATATGTTTATTTTTATAACCTTACATTGAAACGGCATTAGGAATATTGATTGGATTTAGATAAAGTCATTGAACCGTATTATTTGTCATAATAGAACCTTCTAGAACATTCGGTATGATGTCATAGTCAACCATTCTAGAACATTTGTGATGTCACAGTACGCTGTCATAATGGAACATTCTAGAGCATTCGTGATGTCACAGTATGCTGTCATAATCAAACATTCTAGAACAGTTGTGTATCTATATATATTCAACAATTCTCTCTGAAGATCTCATTGTGCATCTTGAAACAGTGCTAAGCAGTACTGAACAGATAGACTAAACAACATAGATTGAAGCCTGCATCTCTCAACCAAGGTGCCTTGCCGACCATTTTGCTGTGGAAAGAGCCGGCAAGTTGATTTATGGCTTTCAGGTGAGGAGGAATTTTCATGTGTCGAGACGGCGGTGATTTTGGAGACGGGGAAAATACAGTTTTCTTACCTTGTAGTGACGTGAATATTTAGGAAAATAGCTTTAGGATCACTTCTGTAAAGAAAGACTTCGCTGTGGAAGAGAAATAAACCATTTGGATATCTTTGTTTTACACTGGAGCGGCTGTGGACCTTATTTTTCTTTATCAACGAACGTACTACTCACGAGTAAGCAACTTTAACCAATAGAGTGGAATGTCGGCCCTGATACGTATATTGTGCGTGTGAACGTTGACATGAAAAGAAAAAAGGTTAAAAAAAATATTAAAAAAAGTGCAAAGAAATGAATTATTTTTCTTTCTTTTACGGTATCTCATGTGAATCGATACTCGGTAGTACCGATGTGTTTCGGTAAGTACCTTTAAAAGTACCGAATTCAGTACCCATCCCTAATAAGCAATGACGTTATAGTTTAAAGCTAAACTATACGTTTTTCTCTCTTGTTAGAAGAGGGATAACTTCTTCAGTTAGATTTGATTTGATCTTTATTTATCGTTCACATTTGAACCGATACGGTACCGGTACCTGTGAATCGATACCGGTACCCAACGGTACCCTTTTTCTGTACTTTAGTCTCTAAAAATGTAATCTACCTACCTCAGTCGAAAAAAAATATTCAAACTTCAAATAACTACACTTTCGACCGTTTTCGGCTTGCCATTGCCCCGACTGCTTTGTTGTTGAATCAAGTCAAATCCTAGGTAAGTGTATTGTAGAGGAGCCAAAGCTATATATTTAGGTTATTGTATTATATGAATGTTTATATGTTTATTTTTATAACCTTACATTGAAACGGCATTAGGAATATTGATTGGATTTAGATAAAGTCATTGAACCGTATTAAGGCCCTCCCATAGTCGAGCAGACTGTACACAGAGCAGACTCCGCGGAGGTCCGCGCGGACTCTTTGAGCTTTGATCTCAGCGGACAGCAGACCCACAGCAGAGTCCAAGTGCGAAGCTCCTATTTTCTGACGCGCGGACGTCCGCGCCGCTGACTTGGTGTCACACAAAACGCTGCTCTGCGTTTTGGTTGACATCGAACTGCATTTAATGTGACGCCGATCTGCATTTTACTCTGACCACTCAAGAGAGATGTTTGAATGGCTTTTCTAAATGAAGTGTGTAAAATTGCCAGTTTTATTTCGAAATATTGGAAACGGATAACATAGAATGTTATCTCCGTTTCCAATATTTTGAAATAAAACTGGTGCTTTTATTTCATGCATTGTCATTTCAGCACCACGCGCTGTCCACCTCAAGCCTATATACCTGTTATTCAAGTGCGTAAAACTGCCCGTTTTATTATCGAAATATTGGAAACGGAGATAACATACTCTTTATTTTGACATCGGATGACGACGACATGACAGAAGTTGAACAGCGTGGGGACAATTGTGTAAACTGGCGCGTGACATGTAGGAAATTGGTCCGCGGAGGTCCGCTCGACTATGAAAGCTCAAAGAGTCCAGTGGACCTCCGCTGAGTCCAGTCCGCGTACAGTCTGCTCGACTATGGGAGGGCCTTATTTGTCATAATAGAACCTGCTAGAACATTCGTGATGTCACAGTATGATGTCATAGTCAACCATTCTAGAACATTTGTGATGTCACAGTATGCTGTCATAATGGAACATTCTAGAGCATTCGTGATGTCACAGTATGCTGTCATAATCAAACATTCTAGAACATTTGTGTATCTATATATATTCAACAAGTCTCTCAGGGCAAAGGGAAGGAGTCGGGTTGTGACAGAATGGAGTATAGTGGGGAGGAGAGTGAGAAAGAAGGGTGGGAAAGGGTGGGGAAGAAGAGGAGGGTAAGTGAGGGAAAGGGGAGGAACGACAGCGATGGGGGCGAGAATAGCCAGGGCAAGGGTAAGGGGTCGGGTGGTGACGATATGGAGAAGGAGGAGAAGAAGAGGGAGGTAAGAGAGGGGAAGGAGAGCAAGAGGAAGAAAGTGAGGGACGATAGCTCAAGTGGGTCAGAAGGCGAGGGTGGAGGAAATGATGTTGCAGAAGTGATTCATATAGTGGTTAGGCTTGAGGGGGAGAGGGGGAGTAAGGAAAGTAGGTAGGCTCGAGTTGCCCAAACTCATTGTCGAGCAATTAGGTGAGGTAAAGTACGCGAGAGTTTTGTGGGATGGTAATCTGGCCATAGGGTGTGGTAGTGAGGAGCAGGTGGAGAGGGCTAGGAAGATGAGGAGCATTGGTGGGGTGGGTATAAGTAAGGTAGCGAGAGTAGGGGAGAAGAGGGAGGGGGGATGTAAGGGGGTGATAGCTGTGTAGTTTGACATAGGGGTGGACGGTATAAACGGTATATGGTATAAATGGTATGAATTTGCGCTATGGTATGGATTTTGACTATACCTTGTAACCGGTAGAGCAGCTCTAAAATAGCAATGACGTCATGTAACCACAGCCAGGGCGCGACTATTTCACTCGTATTTGCCCCTAAAAATAGATAGAATTAGTCATAATAGATGTGCAAACTGGAAAAAGTTATTTAGGAGCACAGAGGCTTCACGCAGTGGGCGTGTCAACGCGCAATTGTCATTTCATAATACACAGACGCAAACTAGCTCTTCCACCCTGCGTTTGAAGGCTGTGTGACAACTTCTCTCGCAAGTCGCACAGTTTCTATGTGTAATGTAAACTCTGCGACGAGTCCAATGGTCTAACATGCTTTGCATCCTCGCCATTCTGGACCATACCGTCCAGCCCTAGTTTGACACCAAAATTGATCTTCTATGTTCAACATTCTAACAACAAACCCTAACCCAATGTTCGACACATTTGTACCACATGCACAAACCTGCTTGATTATTGCCCCAAATGCAAGTTGGACAAAGTGGGTATGTCTGGAAAGAAGAGGCTTGTGGGTACCTATAAAACCAATGTTCACTCTGATATATTCATGTGAACAGCCAAGGGACCTTTTGGAAGATGAGCATGGCAGTTTTTTCTAGGCTAAAATGTTACATCATTTTGAATCATTGCCTATTAAAACCCCCTTCCCAACAGTTGGGCTTAATGAAAATGGTACCAATGGAAAGCTTAGCTTCTCTAGTTGTGTTCGCTCAAATATTGAGCGCGCTATGGACCAAGATATTTATTAATGGGCAGAACCTTGATTTTACATGGCAGCCATCTTGAAATCCATCATGATGATGTGGCCCCTACCCCAAAATGAAAGCTATGGTGATGGGGAACACGTGGACAAAATTTGGTGCTTTTGTCTGGCGCGTCCACATTTTTTTGCTAAGCCACCGCACTATAATGTGAAAAACTATCCTAATGCTTAACGTAATGCTCTATGCCTTGTCTATTTAGTTGCTATCTATTTTATGCTTGTTTTTCTTTTTTGATCCACTTTTTCTCCCATTTTTCTATATTTTCTCCCATCCCAATTTCGTATCATCCAATTCAACCCTCCCCTGTCACGAACGCTGTTTCTTGCCTCCCACAAGCCAGCTGCAATGTGGACTAAGTCATACATAGCACAAGTCCCCTCCGGTACTTGAGGTAACAGCAGTCGCATCTTTTCACCTGCGCAGCTCGATCTCTCAGTGGCGAGGAGTAACGCGTGGGAGGCTCACGCTGCCCCCGACACTTCCTGATTCTACTGCGCAGGCGCACCAACCGACCTGTAGGAGTCGCTGTCCACAACGCCCGATCCCCACCCATCAGTTTCCCACCCCCTAATACGGCCAATGTGTATTAGTATGAACGACCAGCTAAACTGAAAGCAATGTGGAGTGCTGGGCTCGAACAGGCAAGCCCAGCGTCTCCGTCATTTGTGGCGAGCGCCTTGCCCACTATGCCACGTAGCCGCCCCTATTTTATGCTTGTTTTATACTTATTTTATGTCTGCACTGACTTTATGCATTGCTCTTGATCTGCCAATTTTGTGTTCATTTTATGATTTTATCTTTTTTACTGCTGTAAAGCACTTTAAGCTGCAATGTTTTGTATGAAAGGTTATTATTATTATTATTATTATTATTATTATTATTATTATTATTATTATTATTATTATTATTATTATTATTATTATTATTATTATTATTATTATTATTATAATATTTATATATATTTGAAGCATTTCCGCTTTATTATATAGTACAATGTAGAGGGACAAGGAGCATAGTAAATAGAGTATAGAGTAAAAAGAGGACATCATGCAACAAAGATCCTGGACTGGAATGGAACCCGGGGACCTGGCAGTCATGCGGTGCTGACTGTGTGCGTCACCGGGACACCTTCACATTTACATACTGTAGCCTGCTTGTGTCTGGAGACGCGTGTTGAGCCACAGTGTCCTCCCCTGTCCTCTCACTCTGCTGTTACATCATCAGGTTTTCCCAGACCTCCCTCTCTCTTAATGAGCGAGCGCCATAACAAGACTTCTCCCTCCCATAGTCTTTATGGCCACAGCTGCACTTCATTACTGATCTAATGGTCCTCCTCCTCCGTTCCCTGTTCCCACCGCATGATAAGCCCAGAAAGTCCAGTCACATGAGTCCACGCACATGCTCACACACACACACACACACACACACACACACCTACACACACACACACACACACACACACACACACACACACACACACACACACACACACACACACACACGCACACACACACACACATGCATACACACACACACATGCATGCATACACACAGACACACACACATGCATACACACACACATGCATACACACACATACACACATGCACACACTTGTACACACACACACACACACACATACACATGCATACACACACATGCACACACAGACTCATGCACACACGCACACACACACACACACATGCATACACACACACATGCATGCATACACACAGACACACACACATGCATACACACACATACACACATGCACACACTTGTACACACACACACACACACACATACACATGCATACACACACATGCACACACAGACTCATGCACACACTCGTACACACACACACACACACACACACACACACACACACACACACACACACACACACACGCACACACACACACACATGCATACACACACACACATGCATGCATACACACAGACACACACACATGCATACACACACACATGCATACACACACATACACACATGCACACACTTGTACACACACACACACACACACATACACATGCATACACACACATGCACACACAGACTCATGCACACACTCGTACACACACACACACACGCACACTCACAGACACACACACACACACACACACACACTAGTGCATGCACATTAAATTCTCTCATTAAAGATAAAGTAAAACAGAGGCTCCCATTATTGACCTAGGCTATCTCCTCTGACCTAGGCTGACCTCCTCTGACCTCTAAAGCATAATGAACATGTATCTTCCATACCGTAGGCTCTATATTATTATTACTAGTATATGAATACACGTTTCCCTTCTCAGTGGAGCCATTCTTTTTTACAGGGACCCCATTTTTCATCAGGGACCCCACACCGGGTCCTGACCCCCAACACGGTATATTACCAGTATATTACCAGTATATTACCAGTATATTACCAGTATATTACCGGTATATTACCAGTATATTACCAGTATATTACCAGTATATTACCAGTATATTACCGGTATATTACCAGTATATTACCGGTTGCTTTTTAATGTTCACTAACGGATACAGAAACAAAGCTTCTAAACACGGCGGCCCAATCCATAATGAAACTCATTTCCTCTAAACATGGAGCTACATTAGAATCGGTTCATATCCTGTTCTTTACAGAGGCAGCCCAGGGGACTCATCCATCCAGAGAGAGAGAGGGTAAGAGAGAGAGAGAGAGAGAGAGACACGGTTGTCTGTGCTGCCATTTGCTTCTGGACAGGGACTGTAAGAGCAGGTTTGGTCTCTTGGGTGTGAATGTTGGACTTAATCCCCCGCAGATGAAGGGGTTTAATGTGTAGAACCCCCCCCCCCCCGACCTGTCCTTAATTGTCTTCCACAATAGATTTCTAGGAACCTTATCACGCTGTTCTGCACCTGAGCGTTAGGGTTAAACGTTTCAATGCATGCAGGCAGTGTAGGAATACATGTTTGAGTTGATGATTTGTGTGGACCCTACATACAGTCTACACTGGCATTACATCCACTTGAGTGTGTGTCTTCTAACTGTATACTGGCGTGCTGCTTGTACCAGTGTATGAAATACTCATATTTCCCTGCATGTCACTTTTTCCATTTCGCCTTCCTTTCTCTCTCTCTCAATTTCCCCCCTCTTAACAGCACACATTGTACAGTTCTCTCTCTCTTCTCTCTCTCTCTCTCTCTCTCTCTCTCTCTCTCTCTCTCCCTCTCTCTCTCTCTCTCCCTCTCCCTCTCCCTCTCCCTCTCTCTCTCTCTCTCTCTCTCTCTCTCCTCTCTCTCTCTCTCTCTCTCTCTCTCTCTCTCTCCTCTCTCTCTCTCTCTCTCTCTCTCTCTCTCTCTCTCTCTCTCTCTCTCTCTCTCTCTCTCTCTCTCTCTCTCTCTCTCCTCTCGTTTTTTTTGGCACAGGTCTCTGCTCATGTCTGGCTCTAGCCGTCATTGTTTTTCTGCGTGCTGGTCTCTCTCTCAGCAGCCTCTCCCAGTGTTGTGTAAGAGAGGAGGGCCGGGAGAGACGAGAAGCGACGGCCACTATGTTCTCTGTGGTTTTGCTAGTGAGCTCAGCTCCACCATGACTCCCTCTGTCCATATTCCCTGGATGATAGGAGGCCTCTTATGTAAGCCGACGGGATTGGTTTCGGGTTTGTTTATATGTTCCCCCCCCCCAAGTATGAGAAGGAGGATTTAGGACGATTACGCTTCAGCTGTGCTGTTCCTTTCACAGAGGCGGAGTTACGTAATCCTGAAGTGTGATTCTTCATCTTGGCCAATCAGACGAATGTGTCGTGTTCTCATGAAGTGTCCCACCGACGGATACGGCACAGCGACACCATCGATGCAGCTCATTAGGCCACTGTTGACATTTAACGATGATCACCTGTTGTGTTTGATTACAATCACCTGTTGTTCACCTGTTGTTTGCCAAGATGTCAAGAGATGATGATAAAATGGAATAATAATATGAATAGTAGAAACAGCGTTGGCTCTTCAGAAGAAACTGGAGCTGGAAAGTGTTTTAGAGTAGAAGTGCTGATCCAGAATGTTTTCCCTGTCAGGTTATAATGAATATTATGGTCACAGCTACCTGGGTCACTGATTCTAGTATCAGTATTCCTATAATATTCCATCTTCCTGTCTCAGGAGCAGCGTGATAAACAAGGTTATTTTTATAGTGACAACGTCACAGGGGAACAAATGCTGACGGGATGTTTGACCAAGACCCGCGAGTCACACCCTGGACAAGAACAGAGCCGTGCCATTGGCCGGAGCCCAGCTGGGGGGGAAGAGCCGACAGGATCCTACCCTTACGTATGGGAAGCCACTGTGTCCTGTCCTGTCTTTCCAAAGTGTCTCGTTTACTATGGGTTGTGCGTGGGTGTGCAGTGTGCACGTATACAGCGGGCTACACACAACTACATGAAGGATTAACTCAAGAGGCCACTACGCGGGGTTGTGTGCACGTGAGAAAGTAATGGTGGACTTCTCAGGTCAACCTCTCACCTTTCAGAGTAAAGTGTCTGTTCAGCAAAATGTATTCAGTGTGTGTGTGTGTGTGTGTGTGTGTGTGTGTGTGTGTCTGTGTTGTGAGTGTGTGTGTGGGTGGGTGGAACAGTTCAGCGTGGCCCTTTTGTCTTCAGCGGTTGTCAGAGGTTCGTTTGTATAGCTGACCAAGCAAGGAGAACAGGGCTCGGTCCGGCTGCTCTCTCAGATCAAGATCATTTCCACGGTTTGAGCGGGCGGCGCTGCTCGCTGCCAGCGAGGCTTTCGGTCCACAATAGATACTATGAAAATAAAACAGGGAACACATTGGTGGATGCGGTGTGTAGAGGGTTTTCGGGGCTGCTATATACCTCGCCAAGTCTACTGTATAAGCTTTCACATTCCACAGAGGCTAAATGTGCATTTTGACCTTTAAGAACAGATGAACCTCAAACCATTAAATCCAGAAGCTGTTATCCACTTAGTTACAATGGACCTCTCTGCTGTTATTTTCCTCTAAAATGCACTTAACCAAAGAAAATCTGGATTATGGACTCATTTGTTTAGCAACCAAATTGCAAATCAATATCCTTAATTTAGCTCTTTACTAGCTTGAGTAAAATAGTTGTACAGGCATGCCAGGGAGTCGATGGAGAGAGAGAGGAGGAGGGGAGGAGGAGGAGGAGAGAGGATGGGGGGGAGAGGCATTGGGTTTCTCTGTGGTTTTCTTGTGTTTACATGGGTTTAGGCTTAACCGCTACATCCTGCTCATTAGGTGTGTGTGTGTGGTGTGGGGTGGTACACGGGTCCTGTCCAGGTGTTCATTAGGTGTGTACATGGTGGTACACAGGTCTTGTCCAGGTGTTCATTAGGTGTGTGTGTGGTGGTACATGGGTCCTTTCATTAGGTGTGTGTGTGTGTGTGGTGGTACATGGGTCCTTTCATTAGGTGTCTGGGTGGTACATGGGTCCTTTCATTAGGGTGTGTGTGTGGTGGTACATGGGTCTTTCATTAGGTGGTTGTGTGTGTGTGGTGGTACATGGGTCCTTTTATTAGGTGTATGTGTGGTCGGTGGTACATGGGTCCTTTCATTAGGTGTGTGTGTGTGGTGGTACACGGGTCCTTTCATTAGTGTGTGTGTGTGGTGGTACACGGGTCCTTTCATTAGGTGTGTGTGTGGTGGTACATGGGTCCTTTCATTAGGTGTGTGTGTGTGTGTGTGTGTGTGTGTGTGTGTGTGTGTGTGTGTGTGTGTGTGTGTGTGTGTGTGTGTGTGTGTGTGTGTGGTGTGTGTGTGTGTGTGTGTGTGTGTGTGTGTGTGTGTGTGTGTGTGTGGGGGGGGGGGGGGGGGGTGGTACACAGGTCCTTTCCAGGTGTTGGCTTGGAGCTCCAATATGAAAATAATGAATAATTAGGCTATAATGTTTGCCTGAATGTTGTTGATACATTATTGAGTGATGATTAATGCATGGACCAGTTATTCTTATAACTTTTTTTTATTTATTTTTTTATTTTTTTACAAGTATTTTTGTTTTACAACTAAAATTGTGAACTCAGTATTGATTAACCCCAAAACACTAGCTGAGATACGTGTGGTTCCAAAGGCGGAGGTCTTAAAGGGATAGTTCAGATGTTATGGCACATAGAGTGATATGAAATACTTGCATGTAATGGATGCATAGCCATTAGTTGACTCAATGTTACCAAGTCCCATGGCTCAACGTTCTGGCTGTGTTCTGAGCAAGACATGCAGCTTTAGAAAGCAAATGTTTGAACTATTCACAACAGAATACAACAATGCTTGATTCTTCTCTCAGAATGATGTGATATCTTGGAACTAGTTAGCTAGACAGCCCAGTGTGTACACTAACTTTTTCAAGAGACAGAATAGTTCCAGAATATTGCATCAATCTGAGAGAAGTATCAGGAAATGGGAAATCCAAAAGGACTGATGTATTTTGTTGTGGATGGTTAAAACATTTGGTTGTGCTAAAAAACGTTTCTGTCTGAGGCTGCCTCACCAGACCTCATGTGCTGCCTGTCTGAAGACCAGACCCCATGTGCTGCCTGTCTGAGGCTGCCTCACCAGACCCCATGTGCTGCCTGTCTGAAGACCAGACCCCATGTGCTGCCTGTCTGAAGACCGGGTCTGCCTGTCTGAAGACCAGACCCCATGTGCTGCCTGTCTGAAGACCAGACCCCATGTGCTGCCTGTCTGAAGACCAGACCCCATGTGCTGCCTGTCTGAAGACCGGGTCTGCCTGTCTGAAGACCAGACCCCATGTGCTGCCTGTCTGAAGACCAGACCCCATGTGCTGCCTGTCTGAAGACCAGACCCCATGTGCTGCCTGTCTGAGGCTGCCTCACCAGACCCCATGTGCTGCCTGTCTGAGGCTGCCTCACCAGACCCCATGTGCTGCCTGTCTGAGGCTGCCTCACCAGACCCCATGTGCTGCCTGTCTGAAGAATCAAGAATCAAGAGGTTTATTTGTCACATACCGTACATACCAGGGCATACAGTGAAATGCAGGTGGTCACGCCTGCATTGATTGTGCAAAATACAATAATAAAAATAGGCATAAAAAATATAAACATAGAAAAAATAAAATAGGTAAGACACAAGATATGCATGGTAAAAAAAAAAGACATGCTAAGTTCCTGAGAAACTGGTTCCTATATACACTACTATACAATATACAATTTAACATTTTAACTCTTAATGTATCTAAACTATACTATTAGTACCTCCTTCCTTTAAAGTGACTTTCTATTTTAAAGTGACTTTCTATTTTTTAAAGTGACATTTTGTTTAAGTGATTGTTTTAGCGGTTGCTGCATGTGTGTGTGTGTGTGTGTGTGTGTGTGTGTGTGTGTGTGTGTGTGTGTGTGTGTGTGTGTGTGTGTGTGTGTGTGTGTGTGTGTGTGTGTGTGTGTGTGTGTGTGTGTGTGTGTGTGTGTGTGTGTGTGTGTGTGTGTGTGTGTGTGTGTGCTCATGTGTACTTGTGAGTGGAGAGTTCAGTGTTCAGTGTTCTGATGGCCTGGGGGGAAGAAGCTGAGCCGGAGTCTCTCTGTTCTCGCAGCGTGTGACCGTAGGCGCTTGCCTGAGCGCAGCAGCTTGAACAGGCTGTTGTCGGGGTGGTGGGGGTCTTTCTGAAGCTGCCTCAGGCAGACCCCATGTGCTGCCTGTGTGAAGCTGCCTCACTCGCTCGGAACATAGAGCTCTACTGGCAACCATTTCGTACCCCTTTATGTAAACAAATCTAAACTATCCCTTTATAGAATAGAATATTATTGATTTATCTAGCACATTTTACATATACTGTACCTGAATTCTGTCCTCTGCATTTAAGTCATGCCAACCAGTTAGGACCAGTTAGGACTAGTTCAAGGTGGTATGTACCCAGCAGGCACGTCCTCAAGGTGGTATGTACCCAGCAGACATGTCCTCAAGGTGGTATGTACCCAGCAGGCATGTCCTCAAGGTGGTATGTACCCAGCAGGCATGTCCTCAAGGTGGTATGTACCCAGCAGGCACGTCTTCAAGGTGGTATGTACCCAGCAGGCATGTCCTCAAGGTGGTATGTACCCAGCAGGCATGTCTTCAAGGTGGTATGTACCCAGCAGGCATGTCCTCAAGGTGGTATGTACCCAGCAGGCACGTCCTCAGGGTGGTATGTACCCAGCAGGCACGTCCTCAAGGTGGTATGTACCCAGCAGGCACGTCTTCAAGGGTGGGAGCTGGGAGGAACACCAGTACCTGGAGGAAACTCACGCAAACATGGGGAGAACATGCAAACTCCACACAGAACCCTTCTGCCAGGGTTCAAACCCAGGTCCTTTTTGCTGTGAGG
Source organism: Notolepis coatsorum (assembly GCF_963971535.1). Taxonomy (NCBI): domain Eukaryota; kingdom Metazoa; phylum Chordata; class Actinopteri; order Aulopiformes; family Paralepididae; genus Notolepis; species Notolepis coatsorum. The sequence continues at coordinate 129,294,214 of NC_140169.1, forward strand.
CAACAGCGCTAACCACTGTGCCACCATGCCGCTCCTTTCACTACCCTTTCTGGGCACTGAATCTGTCCAGTGTCTTTCAGCTTTGAGCTAATTTATTTACATCACATGGGGCTGCTTTTTGGGAGATTTGGCTCAGAGTGCTGCCATCACCATATGGCTCCGTTATAGACGGCTGCTTTTGGAAGCAGCATCATCATCATCATCATCCTCATCATTCTTCACAAGCAGCACGGCACACTCCTTCTCCCATTGAGGGCGGCGCTGTTTGGATTCGGCACTCAGTGTCTCTTGATTGCTGCTCATCAAGGTTTTTGTGGAGCTCCTCGGATATTGAATCTGGTTCGCTGATGGATGGTCTGAGGGCCAAAGGGGCTTGGCAGTGGCATCTGGAGGCTGAATAGAAGGGCCCGCGCCAGGCACCCGTCCCTTATCCCCCCTCCGGGACAAAGAAGCTGGAAGAAAGGAGTGTGGAGCCCTTCCCCCAACACTCCTCTTTCACCTCCTCTCCAGGCACTAATTTAAGTTCTCAATGTGTTCTATATAAATAGATACATATACATACATACTGTACAAATGTATATATATTTGGAAGATATGTAAACTTGATTTGAAGTAATATACAATAGTTGCTTGTTATAGTTGCTTGTTATTGTATATATATATATAAGATATATATATATATATATATATTAGGGATGCTCGATATTGGCTTTTTTACCGATACCGATATTCCGATATTGTCCAACTCTTAATTTCCGATACCGATATCAACCGATACCGATATATGCAGGGTTTCCCACCCCAAAAAACTGAATAATTTCAGGTAACTAATAATTTCACTGGATATATATATAACAAATATTGTTATTGTTTTTTTCTTTTTTTAAACCGATACCGATATTTTCCGATATCACATTTTACTGCCGATATCGGCCGATAATATCGGTCGGCCGATAATATCGGACATCCCTAATATATATATATATATATATATATATATATATATATATATATATATATATATATATATATATATATATATATATATAAATTCGCAATATAGTTCATACCTATATTCTACTTCAGATACTTATCTCAGATATAATGTTTACTCCAACCCCCATCATGGTTACTAACAGGTGCCCATCTGCTGCTGTGGTGATTGATCTGATGTGCTCTAATTGACAACTAATTAAATTATCTATTCATTGGTGTTGGGGAGGTTGACCAGACAGGGGCAGTGGAGGGTAGTATTGCTGGACATGAAGAGAGGTTAATTAGATTAGACATCCGGTCAAATGTAGTTTGGTTAACGACCGGGAGGTTATCCGTGAGTTTGGAATAAACTGTCAATATATCAATGAAAATACGAATACATGAATAAGAAAGTGAAAAAAAAAAGCTGATTTGGAGCTGAATGGATGGGTTCATGACTCCAGGCATTGAGATCAACACAGCCCTGTGTGTGGACTGGAGAGTTACAGCCTACAGGTTTCTTGATTGAGTCCATAGTATAGTATCGTACTCCCCATTCCCATGCAGTCCAATACGATGATCTTTTGGATTATCCGATGTGATTTTACACACAGATTATTGCGATATGTATCAATATCAAAAATCTCCTTCTGAATCACGTGATGTTTAAGTGCTTCCACATGGCCCGGCCGGCCCTGGTCCATAATATAGCCTACTATCCAGTGTTTTTGACGGCGTCCAGAGGAGGAAGCAGCTGCAGAGGCCACACCAAACGTAACATTTGAGTCTCGGGACCCCACCCGTCTGCCCCATAGCACCAGTACAAGGACCCCCACTCAGCGCTGGAGAGGAAGCAGGCTTCTACCCCCAGCCCCGGCACACATCCTCTGACGGAGAGAGGTCCTGGGCTCCAGGCGCCCGCCCTGGCCCTTATCAAGGCTCCTTTTTTCACTTTCCCATGGGAAGGGGAACACTCATTGCTCCTCGGTCCTGTGCCTACATAAGCAGCGCAACCCCCCCTATTCAACCGGTCAACCTGAGAGGTGAGCCGTGGTAATCAGACCCCCGTCTGAATGAAGGGAGAGATTGTTTTCTTTGTGGCGTGTGTGTGGTTTCGGTTTTTGTGTCTAGTTCAAATGGCCGGTTTCCTCTGCGGCTGCATGAGATGATAGGAAGCTACAAAGGGTTATGTTGGCCTGCAACTCAACACTGAAACCAGTCGGGGCTTGAAAAGGAGTCAGCGATGACGCAACAGCTCTCTGTGGAAACTGTTGTCGGGGTAGCGTTGGGATTAAGTTAATCATACCACTAATATGGACATGTTTGTTGATACACGTTGTCTGCTCTCGCCATGCACATGTTTTGAAATGAAAGATACTGGCACAGCACAATGGGGAAAATAGTTTCCTGGACCGTCTGGTGTTATTTGATCCGGCTCAGAGATTCAGGATAAAAACCAGTTTCTTGAACGGAAAACCAGCACTTTATTTACGACCGATGAGGGCAGGGATGTCCTATTCCTGCTGTAGCCTTTCATCTTACAGAGGGTTTTTTCAACTTGTCACCCGCCAAACGCCTGTAGCTAACAATAGACCCTCTTGTTCCCTCTCACTCTCCGCTGTCTCTTTGTCATCACTACCCTCAGCCCCACACTCTTCTTCCTGTGTGCGTGTGCATGTGTGTGTGTGTGTGTGTGTGTGCTAGTTACGGTATGCCGGGTCAAACAAGAGGCCCAGTCACAACAGTCTCCCAGGTGGCCAGCTGCTGCGACCACAGCCCCAGCTCTCCCTGCCATAATTGTTCCAGCAACTCTTTTCTCCCGCCACACAACTCCATCACAAACCACCACCTAGCCTTTGCACCACGGCCCTCTCCCGCCACACAACTCCATCACAAACCACCACCTAGCCTTTGCACCACGGCCCTCTCCCGCCACACAACTCCATCACAAACCACCACCTAGCCTTTCCAACGTGGTGGACACACGGCCCTCTCCCGCCACACGCCACCAAACACAACCCGTCTCTATTATGTCAATGTTGGATGAGAGAGACATTAATTTATGCCTTCTTAAAGCTATATTTGCCGAAGAAAAACGAGCTGTAGCCTATAGGGCTAATGTTGATATTTCTTTGCAGTGGAATTGTGTCTTTTTTTTACAGGAAATAAATACCGGTGCATTACAGGCCACAGAATGGTGATTAACAATCGTGTTGTCGTAAAACAATAATAAAAAAAAAACAAATATATCGAGTCATATTTCCCAGTGCGATGACAACCAATTGGATTAGCATGCGATTCCCCATACCTAAGCAGATATCGTGATATATCTCAATATGGGTAAGAAATTACATCACATGCCATGATTTATTATAAGCTGGCAGTCGCCTGGGTTCACACTTAAAGGAGTCCTCTGGGAGACGGGAGGCAGGAGGCAGGAGGCTTCCTTGTATTTATGGCGGCTCTGCTCCTCCTGCTTCCTGTGTCCAGTCCTCTCCGGAACACATGCATCACTACTAGGCCCTGGCTGGGATTCATACAACTGACTGCTGACACGCTGCTGTGGTTTGAAAAGGATAAACCCACCTTTGACACGTCCACATTTTTCCAACTGCAAAGCTTTTTAAGCCTGCTTTTGTCCTTAGCAGGAAACCATTTTTATTCTAGAGTGTGAACTTAACAATTAATACAAATTATAATAATTGTGAACAATAATCATTGCACTGTAAATCATAAACTCTTAGGAATAACAATTTGAATATTAGATCACAGAGCCAGGTTTGTCCGTTGGGAGCTTTGGCAACAGGTTTAAACAAACTAAATTCTTGTGACGTAAACCTAAACTGGATCAACTGTCATCTCTAACGGCTGCAGCAGCCCCAGCAGTTTGTTGGATCATCGTCAGGGTCTGTTATTCCCGCCAACTCCCTTTATGGAGACCAGTGAGGAGGGAGCCCGCTACGGCACTATGACGTGTGCTACAGGACAGGGAACGGGAGGAGGGCCAGAGACCTGGGAATGCCGTTTGTTCCATGACTGATGTAAAACAGTTGAATGAAAGCTATTTGTATCGGTCAAAACATCAATAGAAATGAAACACCACAGAGAAATGAGTGACCTGTGAAAAAGACGTGAACACAAGTGTTCTGCCACCGACTGGAGAAGTGTGTTTGGAACTGCCATTCCTGTTTGCTTATACGTTAGATTAACCCTTTCACTACCACACTACAGAAGGTTAACCCTTTCACTACCACACTACAGAAGGTTAAACAGGGATGTGTGTCGAGTGCAGGTGTCTGTCTGTCCTCAGCAGAGAGACTGAGCGTGAGGTTGTTCAGGAGGCTGGAGCACCTCCTCATTTAGGCTCTGATACATTCCGCTGCAATACGGCCCGTAGCATGTCGGTATTGGGGGGGGGGGGTGGCCTTTGTGCCTGAAGAATACGAGGGTCGTGGGTGACAGGGTTTCCCCCGCGGAGGCAGCAGATGGCCTATAGGAGGGGCACAGAGACGTGGAGAGCCTGCACCTTCACCATTCACGGCTGCTTGTCTGAGCGCAAGCCGACAAGCGCGGAAACAAAGCCGGGGGTTCCTCCCACCGCGCCGGCCCACCGTCTGGACCCACGCAGGCATTGGCTGGCAGAAGAGCGCCTGAGCGCACACTGGCAGCTCAGCACACCCCGAAGCTCTGATATGCATTATAATACCATATCTGCTCCTTAAAAGGTTTGGGTGTGATGACAGAGGCTTGATGATAGGGGCGACAGTGGCTCGGGGAGGTAGAGCGGTCGTCTGGTAATCCGGAGGTTCCCGGTTCCCACTCCTCCCGGGCAGGCAGTGTGTTGAAGTGTCCTTGAGCAAGACACTTAACCCCTAACTGCTCCCGATGAGCAGGTTGGCTCCTTGCATGGTCGCCTCTGCCGTCGGTGTGTGAATGTGTGAGTGAATGGGTAAAATGTGAGGAACAAACTGTAAAGCGCTTTGGATAAAAACGATATATAAATGCACCATTTACCATTTAGAGGCAGCCACTTTGGTCGTTCCTCCGGGTTCTCTGGTTGGGTGTTTCAGCTGGTCATGGTTTCCTCTCCAGTGCTTCCTGTCTTGTTTGAAATGAAAGGGTCAAAGGTCATCGGTGTGTTTGGGGTCAGCAGTGTGTTGTGTTGCTATGGGTCCTCCCTCCTCTCCTCCGCGGCGAAGGAGCCGTCGGGACAGGATGGGCGTAGCGCTGCCTTATTTGACGCTGAACTTCGGTCCACTCTGACCTATGACCTCCTCCCTACGTCTCTCAGGAAATGAGTGCTCTCTGCAAAGTCTACTCAGGAGCCTCAGGGCTCTTAATCATTCCAAAGAAAGTCCTATAGTGAATGTCATCTTTGATGACAGCCAGGACATGCCATGCGTGTAATAGTTTTACCTTGTACAACCTCTTTTGCTTTTAAGTTTCATGTTCAGTCCCTGGGGAGTGTTTTAAGGATGAGGATCGCCAGATAACTCTTATAATAATGAGAGAACATTGATTTGTATGACCGTGAAACATCCATAAAAGACCGATATTTACATTTAACATTTTGTCATTTAGTCAGCAGGAAGGCTACAACTCTGGCAGATAAGTAACATTGTTTGTCAAACCGTGTTGAAACGTGAGTGCTGCAGTGTTGAGTGCATAGTAGTAGAGACATTAGTAGCCTATACTGTAGTAGACAGTGGCTCGGGAGGTAGAGCAGTCGTCTGGTAATCTGGAGGTTCCCCGTTCGATTCCCGCTCCTCCCTAGCAGCGTGTTGATGTGTCCTTGAGCAAGACACTTAACCCCTAATTGCTCCCATGAGCAGGTTGGCTCCTTGCATGGTTGCCTCTGCCATCGGTGTGTGAATGTGTGAGTGAATGGGTAAAAATGTGAGGAACAAATTGTAAAGCGCTTTGGATAAAAGCGCTATATAATTGCAGCCATTTAGTATCGAGTAATATAGGCAAGGAATAGTATTTAGTGGAAAGGTGCATGATAGTAGGAGACTACATTGCTGACAACCTATAATAACCTATAACCAATAATTACATATAATAATTGTTCACAGTTATCAGGCTAACTGATCAGTTTTTGTGTTCCTTGCTTGTGTCATGGCCGCTACTAAGGGCGACAGCTCTAATGGCTTAAAATAGCATTGTCTGATGACTTCAACTCAATAATCGTAGATTGAGGCTCTTTTTTTTTTAAGTGGAGAAAATTGCTCGGAATTCCAAGGAACCAAAATAAACAGGAGACAGAATGAGAGGTCTGCTTTAAAATAAATTTTAAAAAGCCCTTTCAGCAGCAGGAGCAACAGAGGTGGTACGTCATGGAAGAGGGTTTGGGTGAAGGGGGGGTGGGGGGGGGGGGGTGTTTAGATTGTGGGTGGGGGTTGGAAAGAAGAGTGGGGGGATCCTGACCACAGTGGGCTCACACAAGGCAGTCTGTGTGGAGTTAACTGAAGCCCCTCCCTCCTCTGTTTCCCCTACAGATGAGAAACGGAGAGAGAGAGAGAGAGAGAGAGAGGGAGAGAGAGAGAGAGCAGCTGAGTGTGACAGAGAGAGAGGTGCTCAGTCCCAAGAAGAGCTCTACCGGCAGCACAGAGCTGGCACTGGAGGAGGACAGAGGAGGACAGAGGAGTATGCAGAGTGCAGCCTGAGTTTGTCCCGAGGACGGACCACTACAGCCGGTAAGTCGTGTTTATGCCTCATGTACATAAACTGAGTGGTTTATTTTTATGCATGCTGGGTGTGCTGTGTGTGTGTGTGTGTGTGTGTGTGTGTGTGTGTATATGTGTGTATCAGTGTATGTGTGTGTGTGTGTGTGTGTCACCGTGGAGCCAGACCACAAGCATAGCTTGGGTTTACTTTATATGCCTGTTACTTTGTCTTAATGATGTCATCACGAATGTTGATTGATTCCAGATCAGAATGGGGAACACAGACAGCCAGTACAGCAGCTTTGTTGTCCCTGGAAAACCCTGCTCCCTGACGTTCCACTCCAGGAGGGAGGAGGTCCAGTCTGCCCACACCTGGTGGAGGGGCAACGAGGGGGCGTCGGGCTACAAGAGCAGGGGCACGGGGAGGTGCCACCTCCCCCAGCACAAGAGCAACCAGCCGTATGGCTCGCGGCACTACGAGCCCGTCGCTAAGGCCGCTAAAGGAGTCCCCGGCAACAAGCTGAGGGCCAGCTCTCCACAGAAGTGTGGCAGAGGGGATAGGTCTCAAGGCAACTGCAAAAATGGCCATCGCTATGGTTACCTGGAGAGCAGCGGGGAGAGTAACTGCTTCAGCATCAGCGGCCAGCAGAGCCCCGAGCGCACGTCTGAGCCGGCGGAGAGCCGCGGCAGCCCCAAGGTGCTGCTCAGTAAGGACGGCAGCATGCGCGTGGAGTTCACCAACACCAGGGTCATCCCCGTGGAGACCCAGGGGGGGATACCCACTCTCCCCGCAGCGGCCCCAGAAGCCTCGCTCAGGACCAGCAAGGGCAGCTCGCTGAGCTCCGAGGGCTCCTGGTACGACTCGCCCTGGGGCCACGCCACGGAGCTCAGTGACAACGTCTTCACCTGTGGGCAGAATGTGGATAACAGCAGTGGCTACACCACCTACTCTTCCACCCGTACGGAGGAGACCGGCTGTGGTTACACCAGCAGTGGATACAATACCTTTTCTTCTGCCCGGACGGAGGACATGTCCCCTGGCTTCAGCACCAGCCTCCTGTTCCCCATCGTGGACAACAGCAGCAGTGAGTTCACCAGCATGGGATATAATACCTGCTCCTCAGGCCGCACCGAGGACAGTGGCATAGGGGACTCTGTGATCCTCCAGCCGGACTCCGGTTCACCTCCCCTGACCGACCTGTGCTCCGGCCCCGGCGTGGCCGCCCCCTCCCCCACAGCCCAGCTCCAGGACGTGGCTCAGCACCGGGCCTCGCTGTCCTCGGTGCTGCTGCTAGACTCGGTCATCCAGGAAGAGAGAGAGGACGACCAGCGCTACTCCTCTCACACTCTGCCGTGCCGCAAAGCCGAGCAGGTCCCTGCCGCCGGGAACAGCCGGAAAGACTCGCTGAAGAGCCGCATCAGACGACTGAGCGACTGGACAGGAAGTCTGAGCAGGAAGAAGAGAAGGATACAGGTGAGGTGGTGGAGGAGGGTGGTGTCTAGATCCCATCAGGTGAGGTGGAGGAGGAGGGTGGTGTCTAGATCCCATCAGGTGAGGTGGAGGAGGAGGGTGGTGTCTAGATCCCATCAGGTGAGGTGGTGGAGGAGGGTGGTGTCTAGATCCCATCAGGTGAGGTGGAGGAGGAGGGTGGTGTCTAGATCCCATCAGGTGAGGTGGTGGAGGAGGGTGGTGTCTAGATCCCATCAGGTGAGGTGGAGGAGACGGGGAAGGTGGTGTCTAGATCCCATCAGGTGAGGTGGTGGAGACGGGGAGGGTGGTGTCTAGATCCCATCAGGTGAGGTGGTGGAGGAGGGTGGTGTTTAGATCCCATCAGGTGAGGTGGAGGAGGGTGGTGTCTAGATCCCATCAGGTGAGGTGGAGGAGGGTGGTGTCTAGATCCCATCAGGTGAGGTGGAGGAGGGTGGTGTCTAGATCCCATCAGGTGAGGTGGAGGAGACGGGGAGGGTGGTGTCTAGATCCCATCAGGTGAGGTGGAGGAGGGTGGTGTCTAGATCCCATCAGGTGAGACGGGGAGGGTGGTGTCTAGATCCCATCAGGTGAGGTGGAGAGGGTGGTGTCTAGATCCCATCAGGTGAGGTGGAGGAGACGGGGAGGGTGGTGTCTAGATCCCATCAGGTGAGGTGGAGAGGGTGGTGTCTAGATCCCATCAGGTGAGGTGGAGAGGGTGGTGTCTAGATCCCATCAGGTGAGGTGGAGAGGGTGGTGTCTAGATCCCATCAGGTGAGGTGGAGAGGGTGGTGTCTAGATCCCATCAGGTGAGGTAGGGAGACGGGGAGGGTGGTGTCTAGATCCCATCAGGTGAGGTGGAGAGGGTGGTGTCTAGATCCCATCAAGTGAGGTGGAGGAGACGGGGAGGGTGGTGTCTAGATCCCATCAGGTGAGGTGGAGAGGGTGGTGTCTAGATCCCATCAGGTGAGGTGGAGAGGGTGGTGTCTAGATCCCATCAGGTGAGGTGGAGGAGGGTGGTGTCTAGATCCCATCAGGTGAGGTGGAGAGGGTGGTGTCTAGATCCCATCAAGTGAGGTGGAGAGGGTGGTGTCTAGATCCCATCAAGTGAGGTGGAGGAGACGGGGAGGGTGGTGTCTGGATGTCTGACCTGGAGGGTCGTCACTTGTCGGCCGAACAGCAAAGACACAACAAATGTCCCCCTAAAAGGTTGTTTAAGAACCTGTCCCTTAACTTAACCCTTACCTTAACCTTTCCCTCTACTGACCAGCTACAGTTAATGGCACAAAGGGATCTAGATACTGCCATAGTGAAGGGGGAATGGGATAGATAACGGCAGGAGGACAGCATGTTTACTTCTAGAAGCCATATTGGATTAGAGACTAAATGAGGGGCGGTGTGCGTCCTCACATAAATATGATTTCTATTTACAAAATACAAGAAACCACTTGCGCGCGTTTATGTTTTGTTCCCGTGTCCTGTTAGAAGATGTGCCACAGCATTCTACTTGTTCTTTCCTGTTTATTTATGCAGGACAGCTCTCCGCCCTCCTTTTGCCTTTTTCTGATGTTTTTTCGGGCCTTATTAGATTATAGAGACAAATCCCATCTCTGCGGGTTTCTATTTAGACCACTAGCGGCTGATCTCATTGTGTGGGCTGTTCGATGTGCTGGGCCCCCCCGGCTGTCTCAGATCTAACACAATAAACTAGAACACATCGCTGTCACACGATGTCCCTGATGCTGCCTCAGTTAAGATGCTAAAGACCACGAGCTACAAATACACTGTACTTCTGTGGATTCCTCCCCCAGGTTGTCTCATGACACGTTGCCTGGAGAATGAGCGTCACGCACACAGTCTTACACACATACACACACTTACACACATACACACATATACACACATACATACACTTACACATATACAGTACACATTTACACACATACACACTTACACACATATACACATACACATATACAGTACACACTTACACACATATACACACTTACACACTTATACACACATATACACGCTTACACATGGGAGCTCCCTAGTACAAACCCCAGTCTTGTACTGTTGGCCATCTAGCAGTTCCACAGAAGAAAGCTTAGAAGACTGATGCTAGGGAACTTTGGCTCTGACAAAAAACTAAAACATTGTAAATACTGCACACTTTGAATGGATGAGCGCATGGCCTCATTCACTGTGACTGAGGGCAGACGAGCAAGTCAAGTAATAATAAAAGTGTCATTTGACTCCGTCTACAATACGCCGTCAGTCCCGGCCCCAGGTCTACGAGGTGTGTAAGATGAGCCCTCGTCCGTGTTCTTTTTTGAGAGGAAGTTTCGTATTGTTACCTTATCATCTCGTAAGAGCTAGTTTCTTTGTGCTGGTCCTTGACCCGTCGAAGGCATGTGCAATAGAGATGGATATGTAGATCTATTACAGTAATGGAATGCAATGTTCATGTTACTTGACTCAAGGTTATAATAAAGAGCATTTATGCCAACGGTGTGGGTGTACCCATTGATAATCAGTGATTGTATCTATACGATGGGGACATGAAAGATGTGAAGAATGTTATTCATCCCCCTGATGTTGGGAGATTATATGTCCTCATATTGCCCAGGTCAGCCTTAATTGACCCCCCCCCCCCCCCCCCCATCTCTCCTCAGGAGCCCTATGGCAGTGAGACCATTGAAGGCTTTAACAACGGACTAGACCCTGGACCAGCGGACCCCAGCTGCCTCTGGTCCTCCAACCCCCTGCACGCCCAGCCCCAACACCTGGTACCGGTCCAGCCGGCCCGCTACGGCTCCTCCAGGAGCCTGCAAGGCCAGCAGCAGAACCACGGCGACGCCTTGCGGCAGAACGTCTACGAGAACTTCATGCAGGAGCTGGAGACGGGCTGCAGCGGACCCGAGAGGACCGAGCCCTCGGAGGGAGAGGGGGAGGACGGGATGGACGAGGAGCAGGGGGAGAGCAGCAGCGGCTCGCTGGGCTCTCTGGAGCAGCTGGACCTGCTCTTTGAGAAGGAGCAGGGGGTGGTGCGCAGGGCGGGCTGGCTGTCCTTCAAAGCCCTCCTGACCTTGCACAAGGACAAGAAGCTGGAGCTGGTGGCCCGCCGCAAGTGGAGGCAGTATTGGGTCACACTCAAAGGTGGGTGTGTCCCCCTGCACAGACTGAAAATCAGCTATTTAACCGTCCATACCTAATTCATTAATTTCCTGTATAATCCTATGTAATAGTTTTAGCGGACAGTCGTATTATATATCTGTAATAGGTTTATTACAATTATTTTTCTTGTCGCATTTTAATCAAAATAAAAAGAATATATTGAATACATTCAACAACACATTTGCTTATCGGAAGCCCTCGTTCCTGTGACTATGATCCCGTCATCAGGTTGCACCCTGCTGTTCTACGAGACATACGGGAAGGGCAGCCCTGAGCAGGAGCTGTCCCCGCGCTACGCCCTGCTGGCGGACGACAGCATCGTACAGGCCATCCCCGAGCACCCCAAGAAGGAGAACGTCTTCTGTCTGAGCAACTCCTACGGTGACGTTTACTTGTTCCAGGTCAGTACACGGTTACACTGCGTAACGCCGGTCCTGTAGCCCCCGCATTCTGAACCCTGGTACTGCAAGTCACTGAGTCAGATCTAGGATCAGCCTAGCGCTCCTCTGGCTGTGTGAGCACAGCGCTCACAGTATATTTTCCTCCTGCTCTCAGAATAGTGTGAATGAAAGTGAGACGGTGGAGGGTTGTGGTTTGTGCTCTGCAGAGCGCCCCACACCAGCCCAGGCCTATAGGCTCACCACAAGTATGCGCCAAGGCTTGGGAGCGTTTTAGGAAATTTATATGCCGTTCTTCTCAGTAATGATAATGACTATGTTGGTGTTTGGTTATATTCTGTTAGTGTAAACGGTTTCACAGCCCCATTGTTATAATGCACTAGAGGATGTTGGAGTGCTGTGAAAAGCTTCCCTACCGGCTAGTTTGAGTGGACGGTTGTACACAGTATATCTCCCTGCTGGCAGCAGGGTAATTTACCTCTTTTCCCCCCTTTTTAAAAGAGAAAAGTCGTGTCTTTCTAATGTTCTTCACACGCCAGTTCATGAGCTTGAAAAGCAGCTTTCTTTATTCCCTGAGTAATGTTAATTGTATCCCGTTATAGAGTGTGTTTACTAGACACACAAATCACACTGTAGGACCCATCTACCCTACATCTCTATGACAACAGGGAGTTCTTTGCCCAGTCTGTGGAGAGAGAGAGAGAGAGAGAGAGGGGAAGTGATGAATGTGTCGAGGAGCTTTTGTCTGGCACTTAAGCGTCCCCGCCTGGGACGGAGGGAAGGCAGAAGGGCGTGTAATGGGAGTCGTGTCCCACCCCGCCCCTGGCACTGAGTCACCTAGCTGCGTTTCTGCCACTCTCTCCCCCCCCCCCCCATTCCAGGCTGCCAACCAAACGGACCTGGAGAACTGGGTGACGGCGATCCACTCTGCCAGCGCCTCTCTGCTGGCCAAGCGGCAGGGCAAGGAGGACACGGTCCGCCTGCTGCGCAGCCAGACGCGCTCGCTGCTGCAGAAGATCGACATGGACGGCAAGATGAAGAAGATGGCCGAGCTGCAGCTGTCCGTCATCAGCGACCAGAAGAACAGGAAGGCCATTGAGAGCCAGGTGAGGACGGTCGGCCATCAGGGTTAGAGGAGGGTAGGCGTTGGTTGAGAGATCAAGGGTTCTAGAGCAGGAGCGGACCGTTCAAGTGGTTAGTTAAATTGGCCAATTAGGTGATTAGTGTCTGTGGTGAAATGTAAACCAGAGCTTTTTGAACCAAAGACATTTCACCACGTCCTGTTATTTCTTCACACCCTACAGACCTGCTGTTGTCTCAGATGATGAAACCCTTCCTGGGTAAAGCGCTGCCATGGTTTGGTTTGGTGAAATAAATCAAGAAACAGCATTAGACTGTGTGCAGACATTACTTTAACTTTAATCTTTGTTTTGGACTCAGCATCGGTTTTATACATTTTTGTGGGATGAGCAGCTCCTTCTACCCGCTTCTCTCTGCCCATGCGGTCTATGACCTCTTACTTCTTCCAGGTAGTGATGAGTATCCTCGTGCAACAACAGCATCCTGACGGGAACACCGAGACTTGAGCCCGAGAGATGTTGGCAAACAGCACTCCGCTCTTGTTTAATTTGTACCCCAGATGTTTTCAGTCAAATGGACCATTACCATCAATCTATCTATCCCATGCTCTTGATAGAAGTCCTCTCTGATGGGAACGCCAGATGAGGTCGTTGTTATTGCTCAATAAACCAAATGCTGATGTGTTGACAGCCGTGCTGCACTACGAAGCCCCCCCCCTCTTTCCTTCAACACCAGCTGCCCCGCTGCCAGTGAGCAAACAAACACAGGGGTTTCCCACCCCAGCGCTGGAGCTGGTTAGAGCTGCTCTCATCCTAATAAAGGAGCGGAGTGTGGGTCAGTGGCTAGTTTGGAGGGGATTTTGGGGATCAAACCCTCTGTCTCTGAACTCCATTCCATCTGGTCCACCGCCGGGGCCCTCGGCTCCCTTTAATGTCCGCCGCCAAACACGATACCGGCGCTGCTATTTGAAGTGAACCTCATAGGCCCTCGCCCTAGATTAGGTTCTAATCTCACCTCTGTACATTCAATTACACATTTACCCTCTCGGTGAAGAGAAGGGGAGAGAGGGCGGGAGGGGAGAGAGAGAGAGATTTCTTTCGTTCCTCATCAATGGTCATGTTGGATAAGGGTGATTAGAGGTAATCGAATGACACACAGCCCCAAGGACATTCTGTCATTACACTGGTGTCCGGGACGTGGCCTGTCCAGCTATCCTCACTGGTGCGTGTGTGTGTGTGTGTCTGCTCATCCTTAAAATATGTGCATCTTAATTCATATATAATTAAATTGATTCAAAAATGTCTCTGTAGATCCAGCAGTGGGATCAGAACCTGGAGAAGTTCAACATGGACCTGTTCCGTCTGCGCTGCTACCTGGCCAGCCTGCAAGGCAGTGAGCTGCCCAACCCCAAGAGTCTCCTGGCCGTGGCCAGCCGGCCCTCCAAAACCACGCTGGGTCGCCTGGGCCTCTTCTCCGTGTCCTCCTTCCACGCCCTGGTAGGTCTTACCACCGTAGCGATCTTCACTGTTCACTGTAGCGCCATTGGCTTGGTATCACAAAGGTTTTCCAGGTTTTTCTAAAACGCAAGCGTTTCTCCTGCCGCTGTTCTCAGATCTGCAGCCGCGACGAGTCGACCTTGCGGAGGCGCTGCCGGTCTCTTTCCAGAGGGGCGCGGAACAAGAGGGGCCTCTTCTCCTCTCTGAAAGGCCTGGACAGCCTGACCAAACGCAGCCAGGAGAAGAGGCACTCAGTGTCACAGGTACAGTACAGTACCTACACACACACACACACACACACACACACGCACGCACGCACGCACGCACACACACACACACGCACGCACGCACGCACGCACGCACGCACGCACACACACACACACACACACACACACACACACACAGAGACAGTTTTGAGCTTGTTACTTTAATATACTTTAATATGTCACTGATTAATGGCATGTGTCACTGCCCAACTCCATCCACGCCAAATGAATACCGTGGGTAAAGATGTTATCAAACGGTGTGTGTCGAAGGTCTGTGCCAGCTATGCTGCGTGGCTTAACCTCCAAAGCCACTATTAGACCGAGCTTAACCTATCAGCTGAAAAAGCTCTCTGTGGGTTTGCACCACTGGCCGCAGTGCCCCCCCCCCCCCCCCCCCCCCCTTTACCATTTGCCTCTTTCTCCTTTTTATCACCTGTATAAACAAGCCTTTACAAGGGACCTCTTGGCTCCTGGCTCGATGGCACGTTTTTGTAGACCTTCTGTTTAGAACAGAGACCGTTTGATAAATTCATCCAAGAAGCAGGTCCCTGGAATATATTTCAAGCGCTCCTCGCAGGGCCCTGACCCATAAATTACCCACACTGCCTCTTTCCTCGTTGAACTTGCAAGATGTCCGCCGCGGAGCGGGAGGAGGCCAATCGTTAAAGCCATCTTTTCTATGAGTTTGGGAACATTCCAAAGGGATGTGAGAGAGTCGTCCTTGTTTTTATTCCACCAAAGCAGTAGCAACATCCTGAAGTTCTCATTGTTTACTGAGCACAGTACTCCAGGCCCCCTGGCCCCACTTGACAGACACCCCTCAGAGAATCCCAGTCTATTTTGGGATGCTGATGTAGCCTTGCAGGCCAAGGGAGGGATAAATCTACCAGCACTCCCCTATTAGTCTGTTTTTTTCCCTCCAGTGTTATGATACTCTGACAGTATACTATATGCACCTCTTAGGCCCTGTGTCCACCGTGGAGCTGTCCTTTCAGCGCCTGCTTCTTCTTCTCCTCCAGTGCTACTACAGATAAGAAGCTGAGAAGGTTAAAAAAAATATATACTTTTAGCAAAAGAAGCAACGCTTCTAATGGGTTTTCAATAGTCGTCTTCCGACAACAGCACAAACAACAACAGTTACGACCAGCGCATCCCTCAAGCATCTGTTTAGCGACTCCAGCTTAAAAAATAACATGGTGGACACGGAGTCTTAGCTCTTGCCTCCACACATGTTCTTTGTTGACACTCTGAACTGTGCCCCATGTTTGCGCACGTTAGGTGACCTTGTGATATGCTGCTGGTCATGGTATGTTGGTGTGCCGGTCTCCAGACAGGCACTCAAACTGTTGATACCGGTTGGTGCCAAGAGTTATCTGTCCTCGTTACTGTAATCCACAGACATAACACCGCTGACCTCAGTGAAATGGACTGGAAAGGGCCAAACGTTTGATCCAAGTCCGTCCGTCGCTGAGAGCAGACAGCGAGATGTTTCCTGGTGGTCAATGTCATGAGTCAGAGGAGCCAGGGAGTCAGAGAGGCAACGTAATCTCCTGCCGGAGGCCAGTTCACCAACGTTGATGGAATAGGGCATTTACTAGGAGCCATGTGTAGTTAATTGTTGCAAGCTGCACTGCGCCAACATGGACACAAACAGATGGTTCGAGTAAAGCCACATCGTCCGTCCACCGTCCCAACAGCCCACACATTCACCAAAAGGATCCCTCTGCCTCTTTATTTCAGGGTGGGGGGGGGGGGGGGGGGGTCTGTGTGTCGTCACATTATAAAGCTTTGTAATTGCTCACAGAGAGCTGCGAGGTCGAGGACAGTCCTTAACGGCGCACTTTGTCGATTTGTAACTCGAATCCTATCGTTGTGTTGTGAGGAGGACATGTGTTAATCAGACATAAAACTTAACAACCTGGTCTGTGTGTCGAGAGCTTGGACACATCATCAGACACCCCCCGGCCCCCCCATCGCTGCCAAGTGATGTCATCCAGTGGAGAGCAGGCCTCTCGTGAATTGCAGACACTGTTTCCTCCGACTTGTTTCTTCAACCTACCACCTCCAGCTGGGCCCACTGCAGTTGAAAAGCGTTTAGGATATAATGAGCATGGATCCTTATCTCTATGGTGGTCTCTCTCGCCGGGCAGCAGAGTGGGCAGACTGGTATGCGGGGCGAGGGGGAGACTGTCTCCATCCACCGCCGGTCTGATTACTGCTGTTCCATCTGTCCGTCTCCCAGACCTGTAATTTCAGCCTGGCAGAACCCCTCATTTCTTCCAGGGAATCTTTCGGGGCTAATTTTGGTTTCAGTCTGGAACAGAATTAGTATCAAAGTCCCTGGTTTAGATAGATAGTTTTCAATTAGATGTAAATATAAACACGCTCTTATTTTTAGTTTGAATTTCAGCCTGAGTCACTCAACTGGGTGTGTGCTTTTTTTCTCCATGCGTTGCAGATTTTCGAGAGTCAAACCATCGGAGCGCCCGGCTACATCCTCACTGGCTGCAGCTCAGAGGTACAATTCCCCGTCCGTAGCACTGTATATTTACTCGATCCTTAACACAAATTTGCTACTTTATCGTTTGTTTCTTGGTCAACTAATCACGCCCTAATCCTCCCAACTCCTTGTTGGAATCTAAAACCCAGTGTTTACCCGAGCCCAGGTGCTGGTGGATTTGTCGTCGGTCAGTTTCTCAGACCAGCTAATCCTTCAGTGGGGGAGTGGTGGTGGTGGTGATGGGGGGGGGGGGGGCTTTCTATTCACACCAGAGTTGGGCCCAGCACAGCTGTCGCACCGGCCTGCTGGCCTGTTGACACTGCCTCAGTACACATGGGAAGGCGTGAGTCGGGCGAGGAGCCCTGCCGAGAGCAGAGAAGAAGGGGGTGGAGGGGCGTCAGGGGATGGAGCGCCTTTATTCTACCCCGAATTCCATTGTCCCAGAGTGTTAATCCCCCTTTACTCCCAGAAAATTACTGCCCCCTCCGCCCGCCTCGACCTCCCCGCCTCCTTCCTTCCCGGCGCTTCCTCGCTGACCTGTTGCTGTGCAGCTTTCAGCAGCTTTTTGGCTTTTGTTTCCGAGGAAGCAAACAGCTGTGGAGAACACGAAACCGTTTAGATATAATAATGGAGGGCGGGTTGTTTGTTGTGTTGTGTGTAAATATTTCATATTGTACTATGTCTCTGGGCAGCAGTAGTAGTAGTAGTAGTAGTAGTAGTAGTAGTAGTAGTAGTAGTAGTAGTAGTAGTAGTAGTAGTAGTAGTAGTAGTAGTAGTAGTAGTAGTAGTAGTAGTAGTAGTAGTAGTAGTAGTAGTAGTAGTAGTAGTAGTAGTAGTAGTAGTAGTAGTAGTAGTAGTAGTAGTAGTAGTAGTAGTAGTAGTAGTAGTAGTAGTAGTAGTAGTAGTAGTAGTAGTAGTAGTAGTAGTAGTAGTAGTAGTAGTAGTAGTAGTAGTAGTAGTAGTAGTAGTAGTAGTAGTAGTAGTAGTAGTAGTAGTAGTAGTAGTAGTAGTAGTAGTAGTAGTAGTAGTAGTAGTAGTAGTAGTAGTAGTAGTAGTAGTAGTAGTAGTAGTAGTAGTAGTAGTAGTAGTAGTAGTAGTAGTAGTAGTAGTAGTGGAGTCGTATTCTTTTCCTCCAGACATTTTTTTTTTTTTTTTTACTTAAATGTTTATTTTCTCCAGACATTTTTAATGATCAGCTGAATAATTTGGTAAGTGAGCGCATAAGAGCAACTTGAGGGCCACATAATGAACACTCTCTCTCGCTCTCTTTTCATTGTCTGTCTTCATCCGTCTGTCCTGCCGTTACCAGCGATTGGAAGAACCAGCCAAAGCGCAGTCAGTAGCACCCCCTGAAGACCTTCCTTGGTATAGCACTTTGGAATCCCAGGTCTGTGTCACTATGCCCGACAGCCAAGTTGTCATGGTGCCCGTAAAGGTGGATTCCCTCGTATCGGACGTGTTGTCGCTGGTGTGTAAGGTAAGCCCCACTGCAGTTCCTTATCGCCAATAGACGGTTGCACTGGAACAGTTTGGACCCAAATTAATTTCCTGTCAACTATTGCATTAGCAAACATTGCAACAGGAAATAAAGTTGGGTCCTTGACTCCTTATAGAATGTTATTGTTGTCACTTTAGAAACCATCAACAATGGACCTATCTCAAACCCTGCCCTCTTTTCTAGATCCTCCAATCAATCAATTCCCAATTTATATATGTTCACTCAGGAGATGAGGTGATTGCAGCAGATTGCTGTAGGGGGGATTCAACCACTATAATTGCATTTGATTCCTCAATAATTCATGCTCTCGCTCTATGAAAATAGCTCAATCATATCCCTTTTTGGCTGATATAGGGAGCATGTTAATAATTCTGAGAGTACCATATAGTTCTTAGATCATGTTTTTATTATTATTTTTTTTATCTAGGAGAGACAGCTGGACCTGGATCGGTACTGCCTACATATGAGAAGACATGTCGGTCAGAACATTGAGATCAGCACGCCAGCACCCACTGACCCAATCCGAGAACTGGTAAGGAATATGGGCGGGAATAACCCAGGACCTCACAATTCAATTCACTTACGATTATTAGGGGTATGATTCGATTATGAAACAACTGTCAATGCATCAGACTTGCATCACAATATGTTCACACCAATTCACTGCATACCTGTAAGTATTGTTGTTACTGTATACTTTACTAACTGTTACAATGTTTAAATTGCATCGCAATAATACCGCTTTTGAAATAGAGAAATGTATTATTGAATTTTGCACACTGATGCAGAATCGCAAAAAAAGGTATCGACCGTTTCTCCCACTGATGCGATCATTCTCAGAATCGCTCTCTGTTGTAGTACAATCAGTCAATTGTTACACCCTGTAAATGTATTAATCTTTTAAATATCATTGTAGCAAAAGTGGTCTCATACAGCGAACATGTCTGACTGATGAGCTTAACACTCTCACCCGTGTTTCCCATGACCAGGTGTATGACGAGCTGGAGGTCTTCCGTCTCAACGTATTCACTGTACAGTTGTCCCGCCATGATGCAGCAGTGGACTTTGGTGAGTCTGTGTCCATTACTTTGATAGAGGTTATACTGTCCTAATAAGTGCCCATACTGTAACTGCAACAGAAGTAGGCTCGGTATCCTTATATCACCAGCTACTCTCCTCTGACCTGTGTCTTCCCACCCTCTGTAGGTTTTGCTGTAACTGGCCATGTAGACGGCGCGGGGAAGAGCCACGTCTACGTCAGTGAGGTCGGCCCACAGGGACCGGCGTTCACCGAGGGTAAGGGGCAGGAGCTGAAACAACGAAATCAAACAAACGAGCGAGCTGTCTATCAAACCCTCTAGTAGTGACAGTTGTGCACGTACACAAAGGCTTGCTGCTAACCCATAGCTGCCTGCTAGCTACCTAGCGGGGCGTGGCTTTGGAGCAGTGAAATGCTGCTGACCAAATTTATTGGTGAAGCACAAAATTATTATATTATATTATATATTAAATTATATTTTTTAAACATCCCCAACGCTGCAACACCCCCATTCCTCCCAGGTGTCAGGCTCCTCATTCGCTTCCATTCATTTTGGGGACCATGTTTAAATATCATACTTCTGAAGTATAAACAAACTATACTGCTGTGACGATTTCAATAGAACAGACCATTCTGAGTCAATGGTACAGCAAAACTGTACATTGGAATATTGGTAAACATATCGGTCAATCCCATTGTCCCGTGGGATTATGCCCCCTCCCCACGGCGATATTAATATTTGATTAGAAACGCAAGCAAGGCTTGCGGCGACTCATATGGTCCTTGGGGGCTACCTGGTGCCCGCGGGTGTTGGTGTATTACACACGCAAGGCCACAGCGGGCCAATGAATTCAATCATAATCACTGTAAAATATATATATATATATTTTTTAAATGCACTCACCACACAACAGCCAAAGCAGTGACCGATCTCATCTTCCATTGAATATTGCAGCTTCCTTCTTTCTCTATGATATCTCCTCATCACATCTTGGGAATCATAAACATTCCTTCCTTCCTCACTTCCCTAAAGCGTCTTGTTACTCGCTCTGCTCTCGTCCCCCCGCCCCCCTCCTCCTCACGAGCTCCATGTAACGCGGAAGTGCAGTGGTCTATGCCATGTCTCGCAGCTCCTCTCTGATTGATTCTCAGACCGTCGAGGGCAGTCAATCATTCAACCCGCGTTTGTGAGTAGCTTGCGCAAAGTTGCACGGGCAGGGCTTAGATGACTCAAATAGCCTATTTTGATTGGATAATAAAATAAAAAGATCAACCCGTGCAGGGAAAGTTGCACTTGAGTGATTGACAGCAGCCATTACTGACTGCAGGCCTGATCAGACAGCTCAGAGCTGTCACTTTTGGCCATTTTTGAAGAAAAAATAAATTTCACTGGCATTTTTTTTACAGAGGAATTTTTTTTTTAATTTATTTATTTATCTTTTTCCCCCTCCATTTTCCTCCGATTTTCTCCCATCCCAATGTTAGTCGTTATGTCAATTCCCAATCCCCTTCCTGGTCGCTGCGCACTTACCCCCCACAGTCGGTCTGGGAGAGTGGAGGCTATCACGTGCTTCCTCCGACACACGTCCAGCCAATCAACCGCTTCTTTTCACCTGGCAGCGCGGATTCTCATTGAGAGGGCGTAGCGTGTGGAAGGATCACACTATCCCACTCAAGTCCTATCCGCGCTTAGCAGGCGCCCCGACCGAACTGTAGGAGTCGCTGTTTACAAGGACCCGGACCCACCCCGCCAGCTTCTCCCACCCTCTAATACTGCCAATTGTATTAGTGTGAACGGCCAGCCAAGCTGGTGACAACCCCGGAGCTGTGAGCTGGATTCGAACAGGCGAATCTAGCCGCTCCGGGGTTTGGTGACGAACGCAATCTCCGTTACACCACCTGACCGCCCAGAGGAAAACATTTCTAATAAAAAGAACAACAATAATAATAATAATAATAATAATAATAATAATAATAATAATAATAATAATAATAATAATAATAATAATAATAATAATAATAATAATAATAATAATAAAAAATATATATATATGTAAATTAATAATAATTATGAATTATGAGTGAATTTGTGTTTCAGGTGTTGTCATGGAATAACCTCCACTGCTGTGGAGGCATCTTGATGTGTTCTTATTGGGAAGAATGTTGTCGAATTCAGTTTAAGGATTTGAACATATTTGCCCAAAATCAACGGCCGCCTATTGCTCCTTTAATTGCGTTTGATCCCTGTACTGATAATTGCTTCTCATTCTCTGCCCCACACACAGGGCTGAAAGAAGGGGATGAGATCCTGGTTCTGAATGGGACCAGTGTGTCTGGGCTGGATCTGGGCCTGATGCACACCTTCTTCAACCACCAAAAGCTCCAGCTGCTGATCAGAAGAGAGGACCTGGCCCCTGAAGATCACAGCTCTGTCTGGCCCGACTGTGAAACCATCGGCCCCTGTCCACCACCACCACCTCCAAGCCAGCTCCCAGCTTGGCCCACAGGTACAGTTCAGTGATTTGCCACTTACCTTCACTGCTGGCAGTCGATTGGCTAGATTCAAAAGATTCAAAAGATACCTCTTTCAGTGACATCACTGGAGAAGCGCTTCACACCTCCGCATTTCCATATTACAGAACATTTCATAGTTGAATTGAGTATGTAACATGGAGTTCTGTGACCATATAATATATATATATTTATATAATATATAATGTCCTGCTTTTATTTCAGTTGGACTTTTTAAGAGGGAAATCAGTGAAGTGATTACCCATCTATAAGGCTATAGTACTGTATGGCCCTCTCTTACTATGAAACCCGATGAAGTTACTAGATTTGTAATCCTTCTTTAATTCCTTCACGGTTCACTGAAACGTTATCAACTGCAAGGTATTGAGTAGCCTCTCTACCACTAGAGGGAACCAAACTGAAGTGTCCTTCACCATTACTGTATGGATGATGTCCTGCTGGGTGTCTCTGTCTGGCTGCTGCCGCCACAACCTGCTGCTCTAATTAGCACCACTTGATGACAGATGGCATGTGGCACTGGGCAGCACTGTGTGGCCGTTGTCTAAATAGCCCCTTAATGGAGATAAATATAATACCAGTGGGAAGGACAATCAAGGATGTGAGGTTTATGATTATTATAATCTCTATTTAAATTCTATCTGGAGGGGAAACTATTATGTTGATGATTAATCAGCGCGCTACGTGTCCATAAGTGTTACGACGGAGGCACGCTGTTATTCTTGTCTGGTGTGAGGCCGGGTTGGCGCTTTCCAAACCCCTGAGACGTCGGTGAGGCCAAATTAAATGCTCCCTGCCTGCTGGGCTTTTACTGAAGCCAGATCAATGCTCGTTGACACAGGTCAGGTGCACTTAGCCGCCAGCGGAGATCCACGCCCCCCGGGGAGCCTGCTGTAAAACCGCCTGCAGAGCTTCTAAAGTGAGAGTTTTCTCTCAGCGCTGGTGAGAACTCCTCACACGGGTCGTTCTTTTAAAATGGTTTTGTCACTCTGCTTTCTCTCTCAGATGTGCCGTTGACCGGAGAAGCTCCAGATTGTCCCCCGCCTCCCGTCTTTGAGGACATGCCGGTACCGCCTCAGCCCACTGATGACACAGAGCAGCATGGACAGGTGAGACAAACCGAGTGTATGACTTTGACGTTAAGAGACCATTGTGTTTGACCGCATGAGGCGGCGATCAGGGTTACAAAGTGATCAAGACACATTTACCTGGGAGCATCCAGAAAGAGCTGGACTGTGATGAAGACCCTGGGCATCCCCAACTAGCCAGAGTGCCAACATGGTCTCCAATAGGCTTGGAGTTGATTCATGTGTGATTGTATTGGAATCAGCTTCTTTCGCAGCAGTGAGACTGCCTTATTTAGTTAACTTCCTATTTGTTACTTGCTTAAAGTCGAATTTAAATGCCTTCAATTGGAAGTCTATGATTCACCTCCTCTGTGATCAGTGGAAGCCCCCTGTCTCTGCCAGGCCCGTTCCTAAAGCCCAGACACTCTGTCAGCACACATGATCCCAGAGTAGACTGCTAATCCAGGCTTACTCTCTGTGTGTATGTAGAGAGGGAGAGTGTGTGTGAAGACATACTAAATGGATTAATGGCGTACACCTGCTTCGAGCTTGTAGCCGGTTGTTTCTGACCAACAACCAGAGAAGACACCTTGCCCCCGGCTAATGTGTGCCGGTCCCCGTCCATCAGGGCCATGTGCTGGGTACTGCCACTAGAGGAGGACTGGGAGGTAGAGAAGGACGACTCTGATTTTAGCCTGCCGTCTCTCCAGCCGTCCCTGAAGGACAGGCTGGCCGGCCTGCTGGATGAGGTGGCCTCCTGCGTGGCCTGTGAACACGCTCCCGATAGGATTGTCCTAATGGTAACAGCCAAAGACTTCTATTATATTATATCCTACTGGTAACAGCCAAAGACTTCTATTATATTATATTCTACTGGTAACAGCCAAAGACTTCTATTATATTATATTCTACTGGTAACAGCCAAAGACTTATATTATATTATATTCTACTGGTAACAACATTGGTGCTTTGTGTGTTTCAGCTGCTCCACTGGCAGTTTGTTGTCTTGTTGTCTTGTTGTCTTGTTGTCTTGTTGTCTTGTTGTCTGTGTATATTGGCTGCGATACTACTGCCCCCCCCCCCCACCTACCCAACCACCTCCAATGTACAGTTTCTCACCCCCCCTCCACCCCACCTACCCAACCCCCCCACCTACCCAACCTCCTCCAATATACAGTTTCTTCGTCAAATGTATATACTCTCTTTTTTAGACTATTTTTGTATCACAAACAATACTGTATTTGTAAATCTGGTATGTCATAAATGTATAGATGTAGCAGTATTGTCTATCTGTATGTCATGTATGTCATAAATGTCACTATGAATTGAAAATGGGGGACCCTGATGTAAACAAGACGAAAGTATTTCTCTGGTCTACATCCCCTTAACAATTGTGTGTATTGAGCTGTACTGTATTGTACCCATTCTGCAATCTGTTAATACAAATTTCAATCAATTCAATCAATGCTGATGCTAAGAACTGTTTTGAAATGCCCAAAATAACAGAATGTTAACATGGTAAATGTTAAAAGTGAATGCATAGAAAGAGTATATGTTTGACCTTCCGTATGGTCTTGTATTCCTGCGTTATTAAAAGCTGGGCATAGCCGCGCTGTAGCACACAACAGTCCTAATCTCAGGAATATGTCAGCTTGTCAGCACTTTATTATGGCCTGGCGGGAGGAATTATGATGACAAACGGGCAAAGTGTTCACTGGGGATCGTTCCTGTTACACTCTGAAGGTTGCCCGGGTGTGAAGGGCTGATGGTGCTCCTTTTAGCCAATCTGCACTCTTCCCCCAGTGAGGTGTCACTGTTAATGTGTGTTAAGGGAAAGGTATTTGTCTGATGTCTAGCCGTGTTAGCTAGCTCTCTTTCAATATGTCGTATTACAGTAAGCAATACACCTTTTATCCTGCTAGTGTTTATATGTATGAGCCAGTTGGCTTGTTTTAAAGATGCACTTGAGTTGAGTTTTGGGAGAGAAATTTGAGAGTGAAGAAATTCAATGGTATTATTTTCATAACGGAATACTGTTTTAGGCTAGAGAGCTTACCGAAGAGTCACCGTTTCATTGTTGTTGTTTACAATTTAGCAATTAGCAATGGAATTTAGTTTATTTTACAATCTATGTGTACTCAAGGCTTACACTAATTATATATCTTCAAGGCTTACATTTAGTTCACACAGTAAGTGCCTCAAAATGATTTTATCTTAATTTATGATGACACACAAATAGAATAATTCTATACAAATTCCATGTAATAATAAATGTTTCCTAAACTTATTGCAGGCTCTGAAAATATCTCTCCCCAAATCAAATCAAATCAAAAACCTTTATTCTAATGAGTGAATTGAACTTTGTCCCAGACGTCATCCCATGTCTTCCAAATAGCAGTATCCACCCACACCTATTACCCAACCTCTCTCTCTGATCCCCTCCGGTCTGTTGCCATGATACAGCATAATAATAATAATAATAATAATAATAATAATAATAATAATAATAATAATAATAATAATAATAATAATAATAATAATAATAATAATAATAATAATAATAATAATAATAATAATAATAATAATAAGATAACCTGCTAGGCCACAGGGGACGTTTTTTACTCTCCCCTAAACAGCGTAAAGTGTCTCTGTTTTCAAAAAAGACCATTAGGTGGTTGACACAGTCAGATACTAGACCATTAAAAATCTGTACTCAAAACAACCAGGAGTAGAATTGCTAACCGGTACTTAAATAGTAGACAGTTTATAACTGTATATATATATACATTATAATAATAATAACAATGATAATAAGATAACTTTTTAATGGAGAGTGACATGCCTTGTTTGTTTCCTGTGGCCCACCACGATATCAAACAGACCCACCACAAACAAGATTTCCCAAGGTGATTTCCCACACTCTGTGTGTGGTATTTAGAACCAGTGAGGCTGGATATCATCACAATGTTTTACAAAGGCTCTATTTTGTCTCTCTACCCTGTTTCTCATCAGAACGTGGAGACCGTGTACACGTTATACCAGACCTTCCCAGAGGGGGGCTGCAACACGGAGGTGGAGGGCCAGAGAAACCCCTACTCCAAGGAGGCCTCCCCGCAGCGGCCCTGCCGCCGACACATGTCCGTCTCCCAGAGGCTGTGCAAGGTCATCCAGGAGCTGGTGGACACCGAGAAGTCTTACGTCAAGGTGAGAAGTCTTATGTCAAGGTGAGAAGTCTTATGTCAAGGTGAGAAGTCTTATGTCAAGGTGAGAAGTCTTACGTCAAGGTGAGAAGTCTTACGTCAAAGTGAGAAGTCTTACGTCAAGGTGAGGTGAGAAGTCTTATGTAAAAGTGAGAAGTCTTATGTCAAGGTGAGAAGTCTTATGTCAAGGTGAGAAGTCTTACGTCAAAGTGAGAAGTCTTACGTCAAGGTGAGGTGAGAAGTCTTATGTCAAGGTGAGAAGTCTTATGTCAAGGTGAGAAGTCTTATGTCAAGGTGAGAAGTCTTATGTCAAGGTGAGACGTCAAGGTGAGAAGTCTTATGTCAAGGTGAGAAGCTCCCTTCTCATTCGTGCTGCTATCAAATGGAAGCCCTGTCTTGAGGGTTTAGCCTTCGCATAGTGAATGTTTAATAATGACCCTCACCAGAATATATTTAGCGATGGATCTGTAAATGCCTGTTGATCATCCAGGGGTTTTGTTATCTATTTCAAGCTGCTGTAAGTGGTATTTTCTTTGTTAAAATAAGTGGTCTACATGTTAACATAATAGCTCTACATTCCGACAGCCATCACTGATAGAGTGTTTGGTCAGTAACATGGGTCTCCCAGTCCCTCCGCTCTGCAGTAAACACAAAATACATTATCTGGTATTCCGTTCTCACTTTATCCAGGAGAGAGAACTCCACACTGCAAAAAATGGTCTGACCAAAATAAGA
Source organism: Notolepis coatsorum (assembly GCF_963971535.1). Classification (NCBI taxonomy): domain Eukaryota; kingdom Metazoa; phylum Chordata; class Actinopteri; order Aulopiformes; family Paralepididae; genus Notolepis; species Notolepis coatsorum. The sequence goes on from NC_140169.1 coordinate 129,321,308, forward strand.
AATACAACATATTTATAAGCAAATATCTACCAGTGCAGTAAGCACATTTTGACTTGGTAAGATTTCTTGAAATAAGTATGAATATCTAGGGTTCTCTCCCCTGATTAGATACAAGTTTGTTATAAGATCTTCAAAGCCCCCCATCCACCCCATCAACTGATGTTAAAACCCACCCCTCTTCAAAAGCCAGGGAGAATTCTGCCATCAGCTGCTTTATACTGTATGTCAAGAGGATATGACTGATGACTACCGTGTGATGTGGGGGTGACCCGGTCCGGGTCTGGTAGTGATTTTAGTTTTAGTCTCACAGTGATGATGTTTTAGTCTCACAGTGATGATGCTTTATGTCCTTCACTGACAGTATGTCCTCTCCTGCTTGCCATCATCTCTAGGACCTGGGCTGTCTGTTTGACATCTACTTGACACCTCTGCAGAATGAGACCTTCCTCAGTAAGGATGAGGTATGTACTATATGGAAAGACTTGTGATCAACATGTTACCATCAGATGGTAATAACATGTTAGCATCCTATCAGATGGTAATAATAACATGTTAGCATTTTATCAGATGGTAATAATAACATGTTAGCATTTTATCAGATGGTAATACAATTTTTGCATCCTATCAGATGGTAATAACATGTTAGCATCCTATCAGATGGTAATAACATGTTAGCATCCTATCAGATGGTAATAACATGTTAGCATTCCATCAGATGGTAATAAAATGTTAGCATCCTATCAGATGGTAATAACATGTTAGCATCCTATCAGATGGTAATAACATGTTAGCATCCTATCAGATGGTAATAACATGTTAGCATCCTATCAGATGGTAATAACATGTTAGCATCCTATCAGATGGTAATAAAATGTTAGCGTTCTGTTGGCTAGATGTTCATATTCTCATGCTTTTCTTCCGGGGGGTCTGTGTGCTACAGATGGAGTCTCTGTTCGGTAGTCTACCTGAGATGCTGGACTTCCAGAGAGTCTTCCTTCACACCCTGGAGGAGCGCGTCGCCGCCTGCCCCAACTTCAACTCCCTGGAGACCCCAGAGCAGCTCAAGGTAAAGGCTTTGTCAACTCTTGATGGTTTAAAAGTAGCAGGATTTATTAGACAGACGTTTCGGGCCAGTAGAAAGGAGGTGGCACTTCCATTACATGGCTGCTACAAGGGTCTGATCCCAGAGTAAATGTTTTGTGTTGTTAGTCACTGAGACCTCATATAACCTCTCTCTCTCCTCTCAGAAACTGCTCTTCTCTCTGGGAGGCTCCTTCCTCTATTACGCCGACCACTTCAAGCTCTACAGCGGCTTCTGTGCCAATCACATCAAAGTGCAGAAGGTTCTGGAAAGAGGTAAAGATGACGCATCGTTTGTCATACAGTAAAGCTAAACATCCATTTTAAAGGTCCAATGTGATGTATATTCAGTGTGAGAGTTTGATCTGTAGATGGAAAATAGTCTAAATACACTATTTGGAAATTTCATAATCCATTGTAAATCAGAATATAAATCTGTTTTACTGTAGTGTTTACAAACATTACCAGTGTAAACAAACCTTTTCTCAGTCACAAAATACAGTGAATAGAAGTAAGAACTCATAATTACCTGTTAGGTCCTTGTATCAAGACCTCAGTCAAGCAACTAGAGCCCGAAAACACGTCTCCAGGTGGGACTATCCATTGGTTTTTAGTACGTTTTCAAATCACAGATTGGGCCTTTAACTCAGTTCATTATAAGCTGATTAAATTGTCGGATCAAAGGCTGCTTTTCTTTGTGTCTGAAATATAATTTCATCTCTTCCACAGCCAAGACAGACCGGGCGTTCAAGGAGTTCCTGGAGGCGAGGAACCCCACCAAGCAGCACTCCTCCACCCTGGAGTCCTACCTCATTAAACCTGTCCAGAGAGTCCTGAAATACCCGCTGCTGCTCCGGGAGCTGGTGTCACTGACCGACTCCGAGAGCGAGGAGCACAGCCACCTCACCGGTACATACACACACTTACTCACACTCACACACTCACACTCACACTCACACTCACACTCACATACTCACACACTCACACACTCACACTCACACACTCACATACTCACATACTCACATACTCACATACTCACACACTCACGCACACACTCACACACTCACAAATCAAATTTATTTATAAGGCCCGACAACACACGTTAATGTCCCCATGGGCCGGACACGTCCTCTTTAAACAAGTCAAGAAGAAACATAACAATAAATCAAGAACAAAACAAAAACACCATGAAATCCAAAATAAAATGTAAAATAAAGTAATGAATGCAACACTCCCAGACATACCCCACGCGAAGGTATGGAAAAACTCACTAAAAACCTAGCAATAGGAAAAAAAGCACCACAGGTAATGTGGAGGGGAGAAACCTCACACACTCACACTCACATTTTAAATGTTTTATTTGAATCCGCAGATCAGATCACACAAATATATAGGATTAAAATATATATATAGACAGAGGTACAATATGCTTCCAGGACATCTATGGATACAAAAGGCATCTTCTCCATCACACTGCCTGTCTAGCTGTTACAGCGGAGATAGAATTCATCTAGCTTTGGCCCGTTTCCAGGACAGGCCTACGATCCTCGAGCCACTTACAGCGAGTTTTATGGACATGCCCCGAGAATACCAACACATGCACACACACACACACATCCATAAATGTGTTTGTATGTATCCAGGACTGATTGGCATGCTCAGTACATGACTAATCACCTCCGACTGCTGTCTTCAAACAGAGGCCTTGAGAGCCATGGAGAAAGTCGCCAGCCACATCAACGAGATGCAGAAGATTTACGAGGACTATGGCACCGTGTTCGACCAGCTGGTGGCAGAGCAGAGCGGCCCTGAGAAGGAGGTAAACAACCTACAAGATCACAATCCAAAACCACTTTATATTATTATTTAGAGCCAACCAGGCCTAAATGTCCCCCTACCTCCCCCCAGGTGACCGAGATCTCCATGGGGGAGTTCCTCATCCATTCCCCTGTGGTGTGGCTGAACCCTCTGCCCTCGCTAGGACGCATGAGGAAAGATCCGGAGCTCACGCTGTTCGGTGAGCACTCCCCCTGAGCCCGGGGGCTTATTTATCAGTTTACCCCAACACACTTGGGGAAAAGTTCGGAGTTGATTTGATGCCCGTAAACCATAAAACATCCATCTGCTTGTATTGATCTGGAGGAACTTTATTGTTTTTGCTCTCCTCAGTTTTCAAGAGAGCAGTGATCTTGGTGTACCGCGAGAACGGCAAGCTTAAGAAGAAGATGGTGAGTGTGACCTCTGACCCCCCCCTGCATCTCATCGGAACATTGACCGTATTCACACGGCGGACATTATGTCATGCTCAGGTGGAAAGGAACCTAACCTGAGCATGACATAAGATGACATAAGATGGCTAAGACACTGAAAGAATTACGATCAAACGTCTTGATTCTTATTCCTCTTAATGCGTTTGGTTATCTGATGCAGGGCACCTTGCGTTCAGCGGACCTCGACCCGTTCAAGTTCCGTTGGCTGATTCCCGTGTCGGCTGTGCAGGTCCGACTGGGTAACACCGCAGGTGAGGAGGCCCATCTCTTCTTTTGAAGCCACCCTTGTGTGGTTAAACATCGCCCGCTGAAACACACTCCTCTGGCAAATGAACAGACATTTACATTTAGTCATTTAGCTGACGCTTTTATCCAAAGCGACTTACAAGTTCTGTACGACAAGTCATCAGGAAGGGTACAACTCCATCAGCTGAGTAACAATGTTCATCAAAGTGTTGCGTGCTACAGGTAAGGGATAATGTATAGCTACGAGGTCATTGTCGCAAAATAATTGACCGACACGTAGTTTAAAATACCGAGCCGCCTCGGCGAGGTGTTTTAAACGTCAGTGAAGGTCAATTCTTTTGCGATGATGACCGAGTAAAGCTATACATTATCCCGCTTATTACATGGCTAACTTACTAACAATATACCTAATTCATTTGACAAATCGCAGTTGTTCTGTGGCTCTGTCAGCCCAAATAAAGTGATTATTATTATCGCGGGCAGCCCGGCAGGTGTGTCTGATTGGCTGCACTGAAACAGTGTGTGTCAGTGGGGCTTGATTACTCCAGCTGCGAAAAACAATAATCACCGGTGGTTATCGAAAAATAATTCACCGCTGTCGGGGGCTATTGACCAATCACAAGCAAGCATTTCGGCGAATGTGAAAACGCCATGTAATAATGTAGGTTCGTTTATTAGGACAAGTGCATGACAGTAAGGTTAGTTAGGGTTAGATTTTTATTTTTATTTTTTAGTTTGTATTTTTTTTTAATTTTATTTCAGATAATGGTTGAAGAAGTGCGTATTTAGTCGACGGCGAAAGATTGGACGGGTTTCGGCTGTCCTAACTGGGGTTGGTAGTTCATTCCACCATTGTGGGGCAAGGACTGAGAATAGGCGATTTCTCTTTGATGACCCTCCCGGAGCTTGGATAGGAGTAGGTCTGAGGCGGCCAGAAGATGCAGAGCGTAGGGGTCTTGAGGGTGTGTAGTTAGAGACCATTGACCGGAGGTAGGCGGGAGCGGTTCCCTTTGCCGCACGGTATGCCAGGTCGAGGGCCTTGAAGCGGATTCGTGCAGCAATGGGGAGCCAGTGCAGGTCCCTAAGAAGTCAGAGTCACCTTTTTTAGTTATCAGTGGATTAACAAAGTATGTTCACCTTGACTGCAGGAACAGAGGACCCTTGCATCTGGGAGTTGATCCACACTAAATCTCAAGTGGAGGGGAGACCTGAGACGGTGTTCCAGCTCTGCAGCAGGTAAAGAGGAAGAGAACCAAAGATAATTTTCATTTGACTTCATTTATATAACTATGGAGCCATTTAAGTGATGCAGCTCATCTGCAGTAATAACAACAGTCTCACACACACACTCTTCTGATTCTTTCCCTATATACCTGTATGTCATGTATGTCCCTATGTCATAAATGTCATGATGTCATGTATGTTGTGTATGTCATAAATGTCACTATGAATTGAAAATGGGGGACCCTGATGTAAACAAGACAAACGTCTTTCTCTGGTCTGCATCCCCTTAACAATTGTGTGTGTATTGAGCTGTACTGTATTGTACCCATTCTGCAATCTGTTAAATAAAGTTTTCATTCATTCATTCATTCATTCATTCATTCATTCATTCATTCATTCATTCATTCATTCATTCATTCATCCCTCCCCAGCGGTATGGAGAATAAGGCCAGCGTTGTGAAAGCGCTCCGCTCCCTCCTGAGGGACGGCACCAGGAGGGCCGTCCCCGTGTCCCTCCTGAGAGAGGCCACGAGGAAGGCCGTCCCTGTGGAGAGAGCCTTCAGAGAACACACGGGCTCCCTGCGGAGAGCCAAGCCGTCGGGCGAGAGGTCCGGCTCGTGGAGGAGGAGGCAGCAGCGACACGGCGAGGCCCAGAGGACGGGGCACCAGCAGCAGGGAGACGACGGGAGCGGCGCGTCCAGCGGCCTCTACCCCGGAGACACCTGCTCCGAGCCCCAGCTCCCCAGCCGAGCCATGGACCTCCCCAGCCTGGAGGGCAACTTGCTGGGCAAGAGGGCCAGGCTGTGCTCCCTGACCAGCGCCTTGGAGGCCCAGCTCCAGAGACTCAACTTCACAGAGGACCTAGTGCAGAGCGCCGGGCACGGACGTCCTCGTTCGGCCCAGACGAGCGTGGGCCCGGAAGAGGGCCCTGGGAGGGGCCTGCCGGAGGACACTCAGAGTGTGGACCTCAACAGCCTGCTGGGGAGAGACTACAGTGTGCAGAGCATGACCTCAGTGATCAGCGAGGACTGCTTCTACGACACGGTCATGGGTATCCAGAAGGCTGCCATACCTACGCTTTAGGGAAGAACATTCCTACATGGCTATCATCTTGTAGGCTGGCCAAGATGTATAGGGCTAAAGAACATTAAGAGGCTATTTTAGAGGCCGGTCAAGGTGCTTGGTACAAGATGGACTTTCTCAACACTGCTCTATGAATACAGTTGCCAATATTCAGTAACATTCCATTTGTCATTCCTACATTCCGTGGTTTTGTAAATATTCTTCTATTGTACAGTATTTCAGTTTCTATGTAGCTTTCTGTTTTTCACTGTTTTCTTGACAAAAGCAGTTGTTAGTAACATTATATCACTGGAACTGCTCGACTGAAAAAGAAAAAAAAACCTTTGTATATTCAATAGGTTTATTCTATAGTTTGTATTATATTTATATATTTTGTATTTTATTAGTTTTTTACATTTCAGTTTGCTGAGACAGGAAAAAGACAACAGTGGCATGTTTCCTATTTAATTGAACTAAGTTAAAAAAGCTCAGTTTACGGTAGCTAATTTGTTATTGTTGAATTTGGCTGAACTGTAATTTATTTTTTTCTAATATACAGTATGTGTACATCTTTTTCATGACATGACATTGTTGTACAGGTAAAATAAAGGACAAATATTTAATTAAAAAACAAAAATCTGCTTGGTATGCTTACTCCGGGGATGATGAACCAATACACAGACGCCTAGAGCGCTACTTAGTAGTAGTTATTAAGGATTTGTTAGTCATTTATTTTAACCACAGCACATCTAGTAGGGGTGACAGTGGCTCAGGAGGTAGAGCAGTCGTCTATGGAGGTTCCTGGTTCGATTCCCGCCCGTCCCGGGCAGCGTGTCGGAAGTGTCATTGAGCAAGACACTTAACCCCTAACTGCTCCCGATGAGCAGGTTGGCACCTTGCATGGTTGCCTCCGCCGTAAGTGTGTGAATGTGTGAGTGAATGGGTAAAATAAATGTGAGGAAAAAATTGTAAAACGTTTTAGATAAAAAGCGCTATATAAATCAAATCAAATATCGAATAAGAAGGGGACATTAAATGAGGTGGATGGTGACTTTATCAGGACTGTTCCGTGCTGAGCTCGACGCTAGCATGCTCCTGCTAACCAACAGACTGGACTCGCTCCAGGAGGAGGTAGCTAGCACGACCACGCGGATCACCAGAGTGGAAGAAAGGATGGCAGAGGTGGCAATCGTGACTGAAACCAACTCCACTGAGATATCGGAGGTCGAGGATCAATTCCTTTATTACGAAAATAAGATCGCAGACCTGGAGGACCGGAACAGGAGGTGTAATATTAGAATGTATGGCTTGCCCGAGGACATTGAAGAAGATGCGCCGATTTTATACCTAGAAAAGATGATTCCACAATGGTTTCTGTCCATCAATAAACCGGAGATTGAGCAGGCACATAGCATTTTTAGGAATGGCCCCTCGGAGAAAGTTGGACGCCCACACGCTTTCATCTTTTGCTGCCTACGGTTCCCTATACGACAGGCTATTCTACGAGAGGCCAGAAAACACCCTCCGAAAATGGGTAATTATACCCTCCGATTCGCCGCCGACTTCAGCGACCATACCGCCAGGCGCCGCAGGGCCTTCTCGAGAGGGGCATAGAAGCATTCCTAATTTACCCTGCGACTCTTAAAATCAAGGAGGGCCGCGGAGTTGTGTCCGGCAACCACCTATTCACATCGGCCTCCAAGGCGGAGAGGTTCCTCAGACGCGACATGGCGACGTCCACCCCGTCCGAGGATGGTGAGCCGCCCCCAGCGGGGCAGACGATGAGCACCGGGGAGTAACAGGACTCCGGGCCGTGGTTTGCTTAGCGCAAGCTATGCTAACTATCGGGCTCTTACAGCTAACTATAACGTTCCACTCGCCTACCCACGGCCTTTCGGTCCAACAGAACAGTAACATTCATGGTATCTACGCTGTATATTTCCAGAAATGGGTATGTACATTGACTATTTTCAAGTATAATACAGACGACTTGTGCTTTTTAGTGCATTGGTCTTTTTATTGTCTGAGCATCAGTGTTAATTTTGTCAACGTAAATTATGACGAAAGATCTTCGTCAACAAAGCTTTTTCCCGCAACGACAACGAGACGTGACGTCACGTTAATGTTGATCATGTGACACTAACGTCACTAAATAATTTATTAAATATCGTTGACCACAACTGAGGACACAAAAATGTAGTTTACAAAAACCATGACGAATTCTCTCTTAATTTATGTTGACTAAAACAAGATGAGACAAAATAATTATAACTTTTAGAATAATTCACGTTATTATTTCAACATTTCCGTTTCCGGGTTAAGCTCTGCAGCGTTTATGGCTAAAAGCCAAGCTAGATAACATACGTGAGGCTAAAAACCGCGTCCCAGGTCTCTCGTGACTACAGCTTATACCAATAACCATGAACGGAATCTGCTACTCTCTCAACACTCCTGCGGCAGCCGAACAGTTCTACCAAAAGAACATAGCATTTAAGACGACGGAAGCTGAGAGGATGGCTAGGCTAATAGCCTGGGAGTCTGGACCTATATCCCAGACACAGACTTGCTCTCTTTCATCTGTGTACACCCACTACTATCAACATTACACATGGATACAACAAGGACAAGACCACGTTCACTTAAAAAGGTAATGTTGGTATGAAAAGAAAAGAAACAGACGAGTATAAGTTTGAAGTGCACTAAAACATCGGAATTACTTTTTATTTTTCATATAATGTTGGGTACATGCTCAGTAGAGAGAACGCTCCCAGTCTTAGGGGCTGTGATATTTTGTTACCACACTTTATGCACATAGAAGTGCGGTGGCAGGTTCGCTAAGCTAATGTTGTTAGCCGAATGCTCTGATGGGGGCCGCCATTTTAAGTTTAAAGTGACGTCATCGATCTACGGTATGACTCGAGGGACAAAAGGGAATGTGTGTGTGACGTGTGTGAAATTTGTACAGTAGGTACCAGTGAGAATTGCAATCAGTGTGTACTGTGTATTTACACTATCCCAATGTTGCTTTGTTGGTTAAAAAAAAATAAGCACTTTAAATCAGAATATGTTCCATTCCATGTCTGACTATTTCTGAATCTATTGACCATTTCAAGGAATGTTTGGTTACTATTGGGCTTCTAGCCTTCTACTGAACTTATTGTGAATCAGCAGGTAGGGTTTTGGCTAGACTATACTTAATAAATAAATAAATTGCATTATTTACAATATAAAAATGCCTTTTTTTCATTAGCGAAAACTAGACAAAAATCATCAGTTTTCTGCAACTAAATCTAGACAAAAACAAAAAAGACAAAATCGAGACTAACACTGACTAAGACTAAAATGCTCAGACATTTAGTTGACTAAAACTGACTAAACAAAAAATAAATGCAGATGACTAAATGTGATGAAAACGAAAAAGGAGCACTTGACACATGACTAAGACTAAAACTAAAATGAAAATAGCTGCCGAAATGAACACTGCTGAGCATTGAACTTCGCAACTGGACTTTGCATTGACTGTTATGCATACTGTCTTTTTTCGAGTGTGTATTTGGACGAACTGTACTTCATAATTTTCACTCGAACGAGCTATGTGCTAACGTATCTGCCGGTCGAGAGGGATGGCCCTCTCTTGGCGGAGCTATCTACGTGAATCAGGCTAACAGGCCTTAGCCTGATTAAGCTATGCTCAAGACATGCCGGTTGACCAGCTCTCCATAGCTAACGTTACCTCGCCACGTGTTTACTGTGGCTCTTTTGCTACGGTTGCACACTGACTTTTTTTCAAGTATAATTCAGACGACTGGTGCTATTTAACGCATTTACCTTTTTATTGTCTGCTCTAGTTCATCTCAGACAAATTGTGTTTTAATGCACCTGTTGTTACCGTCTGCACTTTAAACTGCACATTGAATGTTGTATAGATTTCTCCTCTCAGTTGAGTGAAATGGGTTCTACTTTTCTGATTTGTTACAATATACCTTACAAGTTATTAGTATGGTTGAGATACATATTGTTGTTGTGGTTGCTGTGCTCGGTCAGGGTTGACCAACTGATGTTTGATCGATACGGACAAGTATTTTGAAGGGGGGGAAGGGGGGTGGGAATGGGGGATTGTGTGGTTTTCTGTTTTTCTTTCCATTCGAATCGCTCTGTTTTATGTTTGTTCTCATGCTCACGCTCGGATCTCAATAGGACCTTAACAAATGGTTATATATCTGTTATGGTGCTCTACTCCAAACGAATTACATTCAGTCATACTGCAACCTTCTTAGACTATGGCTAATTTGAACATATTGATCTGGAATACAGGGGGTCTCAATATACCGGATAAACGCACAAGCGTACTAACATGGCTAAAAAGGAAGGAAGTGGACCTTGCATTACTGAGTGAAACACACCTTATATTGGCGAATAAACGCAAGACTGGCAAATAAATTTTACCATAACATAAGTTCTTCTTCTTTTGACACCAAGACCTGTGGGGTAGCCATAATAGCGAAGCGGAAATTGAATATTAAACTGTTAGATGTGTGGTCCGATGTAGAAGGCCGAATTACTATTGCTAAAATAGAATGTTCAAACCGAATTTTTTTGCTGATTTCTGCTTACGCCCCTAATTTATATGACGCTAACTTTTATGCTGTTCTCACTGCAGCAATGCTGAAACTACCTGATTACTCATTAATAGTAGGAGCTGATTTTAATGCAGTTTGGGATCCATTGATTGATAGATCCAGTCACGCTGAAACCTTTGATCAGAAGCAAGCTACCACGGCCCTACGGGCCTGGTCTAAGGACACAGGGGTAATCGAGAGATCCGCGAGAGATTATTCCTTCTTCTCATCGAGACATTTTTCCAGGATTGATTATGTTTTTTCTTCCCCACGGCTCTTTGATAGCTTTGATGTTGACTTATTATTACCCATAGCACTTTCAGACCACAAAGGTATCCTACTTAAGGTTTCACTCAGTAAAATAACGTCCTGTGCCCCTAGGTGGCGCTTTAACTCTAAACTGCTGAAAAACGGGGAGTTTAACTTGCAATTTAAAGAAAAGCTCACTGAATTCCTGCAGTTTAATGCAGGCTCGGTACAGGATCCCAGAATTCTATGGGATTCGGTTAAGGGTTTTATCAGAAATAACACTACTCTCTTTGCATCTAATCTCTGCAAGGGACGTCTCTCCAAGCTGGTGGAACTGGAAAAGCTTCATGCCACGTTGATCTCTTCATTGCAGCACAACTACTCTAGTCGACTGGAGCTTCAAATTAAGGTAGTGAAAAAAGAGATTACAACAATCTGAATTTCAAATGCACAGAACAAGACAGCACTACTACTTTCACGGCTCCAGGTCTAGTCACCTATTAGCTATGAAGATACGTGCCAGTGAACAATTTGCGGATATCCCATCCATTAAGAACCAACAGGGGGAGGTAACCACCAACCCCAAAAAGATTAATGATACATTTCGCTCTTTTTATTCCAACCTGTACAAGTCAGAGGTGGTCTTTGATCATACCAAGCTGGAGGATTTCCTTGATCGAATCAACTTACCACAGATCTCGGAAGATAGTGCTAAACTGTTAGCTGCACCTATCATGCTAGCTGAACTTAGAGAGGCGATTGCAGATATGCAACGGGGCAAGGCTCCCGGATGGGACCGCATCCCACCGGAACTCTATCTCGCATTCTGGGATGTACTTGGTCCCTTATTACTCTCAATGATTTTACATTCAATCAAAGAGGGCAATTTTTCCAGAGATGTCAATATGGCGCTTATATCTGTTTTACTCAAGAAAGATAAGGACCCCACCGATTGTGGCAGCTACAGGCCCCTAAGTATCCTCGGAGCCGATCTTAAGCTATATGCCAAGGTTCTAGCCACCCGACTTCAAAAGCATATGACATCTCTAGTTCACCCTAATCAGACCGTAATCAGACCGGCTTCATAAGAGGCCGCCTGGTTACTGATAACATCAGACGGTTACTGCACGTGATTGATGCCAGCAAGGATGTGGCAGTCCCTACAGTGGTCATGTCCTTGGACGCAATGAAGGCATTTGACAGATTGGAGTGGTCTTACTTGTGGGCAGTTCTTAGAAGGATGGGGTTGGGAGAGGGTTTCATTCATATGATCAAAGTTCTCTACACAGGACCTTCGGCCATGATCTTAACAGGAAAGTTCTGTTCGCCATTCTTCTCTGTCTCGCGCTCTTCTAGACAGGGTTGGCCTCTTAGTCCCAGTCTTTTCGCCTTATCCCTCGAACCTCTAGCTCAATACATAAGACAATCCCAAATTATATCTCCTGTTTCAATTCAGGGCACACATCACCATATCAGCTTATACGCAGATGATGTACTCCTGTTTATGCAGAATCCCTCCGTCTCTCTACCTCATCTTCTCAATGTGATAGATGAGTTTGGCAGCCTATCCGGCTTTAAGATTAACTGGCCAAAATCTGCTTTTCTTCCACTTAATGAGCCTGCGAAGGCTACCATCCTGCCTGCAAACATACTTATGGTGGAGCACTTTAAATGTCTCGGAATTGAAATATTCCCTACTATTAGCCAGACAGTATGGTATAACTACTCCAGCTTGGGTGACAGGATTACAAATGACTTGAACAGATGGTCCAAATAAAATAATTCATTACAGGCCTGTGCGTCAATGATTAAAATGAATATTTTACCCAGAATTAATTTTATCAGCTCAATGCTCCCGTTGCCTCCTCCTGTTGGTTATTGGCAGAAGTTGCACTCTGCCTCATATAAATTTGTTTGGAATAATAAACGCCCGCGCTTGAAGAGATCAACTGCCCAAAGAAGTAAACTCGATTAGCATTTCCAGACTTTAAATATTATTTTCAAGCTTTCTCTCTGAGACCTCTGATCACTTGGTTTGGCGCTCAAGCAGCTGTGTCTTGGCGACCATTGGAGGAGAAGATGGTGTCCCCACATAGACTTCAAGATATTGTGTATACCAACATTTCAATTAAGCAATGCAAATTACGATTTGGCCCGCTTATCACACATGTGATCCAGACCTGGCGTGATAGAAAGCATGTACTAATCGCCATAAATGGCACACACATTCCCCTCTATTTAATAACAATTTACTCCTTATTGGACAACAACCTATTAGGTACCCTAGATGGGAAAAGAAAGGCATCCATACGCTGGGGGACATCTTCGATAACTCTGGTCTCCGATCTTTCCAAGATCTATCCAATGGATATGATCTCCCCGGAACCTCCTTTTTCTTTTATTTACAAATAAGAGCAGCCCTGAGGGCTCATGGCGTTCCATGGGATGTTCCACTAGAGCGTCACCACTTTCACAAATTCTTTTATGACAAAGAGACATCGAGAGGCTTCGTTTCTGACTTGTATCGCCATTTACTTACGTCCTTGTATAAGGACCTCCCCCTGGATACGATTTGGAGAAAGGATGTCCCGGAGTTATCCCCCATCCCCTTTCCCCTAGGGGGCTTTTTACCCCCAAATAGGCCGTTATTGAAAATAAGAACTTGTTCTTAATTAACCTGCCTATTCAAATAAAGGTTTGATGATGATGAGTTGGATGTAGATTTTGATTGGGATGCAGTCTGGGAAAATGTCCGGCTGTCCTCACGCAACCCAGATCACCAACAGATTCATCTCAATTTTGTTCATAGGACTTATTTGACCCCTAGACGATTGAATCTAATGGGTCTCAGACCTGACTCTCGATGTACCTTATGTCCAAACGGTGCCATCGGAACATTTATGCATATGTATGTAACGGATGGTATCGTGAAGCGCAGTCAAGAAGGGCTGGGGTGAGTAGCGGTGCTATGGGTTAAACTCAAGTTCAAGTTCAAGTTCTTTAATAGTTGTCATACAGAAGTACAGAATACTTTCATACAAAATGCTTCTTACTGTTACGCTCCAGAGACTGTGCTAGACAAGATAGTATCAAATAACATAATAACATAATATAGCATGAATTTAGAAGAAGAAAATGAGGTCACAGTGTTCGGTATAGACATATGTACAATGTTCTGAGTTACCATATAATATACAATACACAATACTATGCAGTGTACTAATGTACAGTACTATCTAGTGCAAAGCAGAAATGGGATGAGGTACAATTTTAGGTACAATTTACAGTAAGGTGTACGAGTTGTAGTGCAATCCTTCATCCATAAATATAAAGTGTGGGGAGTGGGTGCTACAGTGTGTTTGTTTAAAGTGGGTGTGTGCTATAAAGTGTGTGGAGTGGGTGCTACAGTGTGTTTGTTTAAAGTGAGTGTGTGCGTGTGGATGTGTGTGCTATGTGCGTTTGGTGGTTGTTGTTGTGTAGTGTTCATTCATTGTTCGTTTAGCAGCCTGATGGCCTGGGGATAGAAGCTACTTCTGAGTCTTTCTGTGCTCGCCTTGAGACTCCGGTATCGCTTGCCTGACCGCAGCAGTTCAAAGAGGCAGTTGTTCGGGTGACTGGAGTCTTTAATGATTCTCTTAGCCTTGCCCTTGCAACGCTTGTAGTAAATGTTCTGGAGGGTGGGGAGCCCCCCTCCAATTGTGCGTTCGGCTGAACGTGTCACTCTTTGTAGTCTGCTTCGGTCTTTTGCAGTGCTATTCCCAAACCAGGAGGTGATGTTGCCGGTCAAGATGCTCTCTATTGTACATGAGTAGAAGTTCTTAAGGATCTTCTGGCTGACTTGGAACTTCCTTAGGCGCCTGAGGAAGTAGAGGCGTTGTCGTGCCTTCTTCACCACACTGTTAATGTGTGTGGTCCATGTCAAGTCCTCGGATATGTAGGCTCCGAGGTACTTGAAGCTGTTGACTCTCTCAACCGGTGCCCCGTCGATGCTGAGGGGGCTGTAGTCCTTGACCCCCGACCTTGACTCACTCACTCTCACATCCTCAAAAGACGCATAAACCCATTACTTAGAAGTGGATTCACCTCTTGGTATAGCGGTCTGTGTTGCTGCCCGCGGTGTGGGAGACCGGGGTTCGACTCCCACTCGGGGCATCGAAGTTTAAGGTGACATTGTCACAACCGTTACATGTACTTGGAATATCCTCCTGTTGAGCTTTTTTGATTGCCTCACAATGGATACACCCAGACAAGCTATGCCCGAAGGTATGGATTCTTGCCTACCTCGATGTGATACCAGTGGAGATATCCACCTCACAAGTTTTAGGGGTTAACAAATCGAATATTGCAATCTGGTTGGCAGCAGTTGCAAAACTTAAAGAGCGCATATAACTTTCGATTGCTAGATATTGTATTATATATTATGTATTTAACTCACACTGAGGTCCTGGGGTGAGTGGGGGGGGGGGGGGGGGGGGGAGCGAGCAAGTGCCCTTGTCCACTTGTTTTTTCTTTTTCTTTTTTCTTGTAATTTTAATTATATATATTTTCTGGGCCCCCTTTGACTGTGTGTCTGGTGGTCGTGGGCTCGGACTGGGGGGGGCCGTGGTTCGGTTATGTATGTGTTCTGGGCCCCTTTGATTGGGTCGGAGGGTCACAGGCTCGGGGTGGGGGGGGCCCTTGGTTCGGGCCCTCGGCGAGTCGGGGTGTTAAAGAGGCATGATGCTCTGACTCGCTGGGGTGCCGGACTCGGGGCCCTCGAGGGTTGGGGATCGTGGCTGCGATGGGTGGTGAGGGAGGGGGCTTGGGGTGTTAACTGTACGATCTGTCTAATTTATTGTCTAGTCATTGTTGTGTTGAGTTGATGTTTTTGGATGTCTTTTTATGTATTATTATTATTATTATTGTGTTGTGAGTTGTTTTGTTTCATGTTTGAAAAATAAAAAAGATTTGATCAAAAAATAAAAAATAAAATAAGCTATATGGTTAGCACTTTTTGCCCCTGTTGGCGTTTTGGAGGGGAATCAGCTCTCCTATTGGAGAAGCCCCCCCCCCCCCCCCCTAGTGACGGAGATACCCCCAATGGAGATTCTCCAAGCCTCTCTTCATGTCCACATTTATTTTATTCTTGTCCTTCACAAATGTCCATGTGCACATTTAAAGCAACTGCTATTCTAACATAACTCAGATTCTAACATAACTCAAAGAAAAAAGACAACATTTGGCGCTCCCATGGTGTTATAGGATCTTAGTCGTATCCCTCTGTTCCCCGTTGGAAGGGTGAGGAGTAATGGCTCTCCTAGTGAGAGGGCTCCCCCTAGTGGCGAAATGCGCACTATATAAGTCCATCATTCGTTCTGTGGACGGCCTCAGAGCTCCCGGTCAATGTTCTGAATTTGTCTTTCTTATGCACATGTTAATTTGTATTGTGTGTCACGTGTAATCCTGTAGTTCCTTCATACCAGTCCATTGTGTATTATTCCCCAATATGTTTCCTAATCAGCGTGTCCCTTTTTTTAAATACATTTCAAATCGTTTGTCTATAACGTGTGTATTGTAAATCATAGTGTTAATTATTCAAAATTCTGGTGTTATAGTTTTATACTACTTGGGGTAACTGTTCAATTATCTTTCCTCTGTTGTATCTATTCTCATCCCCAGGTCCCCCGTGTGTATGTTTGTATTGGGTATTCTTCCACGTTGATTTTGTCTTGTATCTTTCCTTGGATCACCGTGTCCCTTCATGCCCCTTTCTCGTGTCCCTTTGTCGTTCTTCATAGTTGATCTGCTTTGAATCGGTTCAGGTCCCCTCTTTTCCTCCTCCCGTCCTCCTCTCCTCATCCTCGTCTCTCGGTTCTGGTCCACCTGCGCGCCCTCTCCATCCTCTGCATCAGCGTAGGCCTCTCTCCTTTCCCTCCCGGCACCTTCCATCCTCTCCGCGCCGTGTCCCTTCGCCGCCTCTTGCACGTTGTCGGGACCTGGTTCCTTTCTTTTCCTGAGTTTTCTTTATTTCTACATAGCTCCGACACTTCATTACCACCTCCATTGGATTTTTCAGTGTTACATTGTATGCTCCGCATTGCTCCTAATCCAATCTGCGTGGTGGCCTGGTTAGCCTCTATGTTAGCTTGTAAGCTAGTTCGCATGTTAGCCTGTAGCTTCTCTGCATTGACATTCAGCGTCCCGCTAGCTTGTTCTACCTGTTGCATCATTGCCTCATGTTGAGTGTTTTCCATCTGTGTATTTACTTCATCTGGGGTTGCTTTTCTTTCATTTGTCCTCGTGTTCATTCTTCCTTCTTTCTTTTGTCCTCGAATCTTCACTTTTTATTTAGTTTTGAATTGTTTTACTTCCTTTTTTTGATATTCATTGACCGGGAGCTCTTTCATGTGGCTGCTCACCACGTCGCAAACCGGAAGTCTTCTTTTCTTTTTTTACAGAAGATCAACATTTCTTATAGAATGTTCCCATTTGCTGTATTGTGAAACGCAGCGTCCACAAGCCCACTCCTTCATGACCAAAGCTTGTGTTGGAAGAATGAAAAATACATGTTTAAATAAAGACTGAAACATAATCAGAGTTGTATTTATTCACGCTGCACAGGAAGATGTCGGTACAGCGTTCTGCAGAGAATAGAGAGAGTTGACCAGATTCTATAGATATGTGAATACATCCTGCACAGCCTCATCTTGTGAACGGATGATAAATGGACTGCGTTTATATAGCGTTTTTATCCAAAGCGCTTTACAACTTATATGCCTCACATTCACCCAGACATTCACACACCAACGGTGCAAGCTGCCAACCTGCTCATCGGGAGCAGTTAGGGGTTAAGTGTCTTGCTCAAGGACACTTCGACACACTACTGGGAGGAGCCCAGAATCTAACCGGGAACCTTCCGATTACCAGGCGACCGCTCTACCTCCTGAGTCACTGTCTTGTTACTGTGTAATAGGTATCAGTGTTAACTCTGGGAGCCATGAACGTCAGCACAGTGCATCAAGTTTCAAGTTCAAATTTGTTTATTAATTGTCACAATAAAATACACATACTTTGCGGTGAAATGCTTGGTTCCGTATGAGCCCCTGAGAGTGTGCTTCATACAGTAAAAAAAACGTAAGAAAGAAAGTAAGTAAAAAGTAAGTAAAGAGGAATATACAATATACATATATACAATACAATATACAATCTAAAGTACAACCTAGGTACAATCTAAGTACAGTGAGTACAAATTTGTAAACAGTGAGGTACAATGCAGAAAATGAGGTACAAAACTTTAAGGTAAGGTGCAAATGCAAATGAGGTATGAATGTAGTGCAAATCTCTTTAATAATAGATAAATATAGGTGCGGCTGGGTGGCGCAGCGGACATTGTCACCGGCCGTCATACTGACTCAATTGGCAGAGTTAGCGGGAGGGGAGTCGAAGGGTGGTAGTCTGGTAGTTGTAAACAGCGACTCCTACAGGTCGGTCAGGGCGCCTGCACAGCAAAGACAGGAAAATAGCGGGGGCAGTGTGAGCCTCCTACACGTTACTCCTCGCCAATGAGAGTCCGCGCTGGCAGGTGAAAAGATTTGACTGGCTGCCTCCACATGTATCGGAGGGGACATGTGATGGGCTTCTATCCTCCCTACGACCGGCCAGTGGGGGGCACATGCGAGCAACGATCAGGGGAGGGGAGGGAGAATTGGCACGAGAGGAAATTGGGATGGGAGAAAAATCACAGAAAAAAGGGGGAGAAAAAGTAGATAAAAAAAAAATAGATAAATATAATGTAGTGTAGTGTTAAAGTGTCTAAAGTGAGTATTAAGGTGCGTCTTAACAAGCGGGGGCCCACATGTGGGCCCTCTTGAGGACGATTTGCCCACCGGCACTTTGGCGACCTCTAGTGGCTCGGGTGTGCATATTTTTTAATACAATATATATATATATCGAATTAAAGCCCCATTTGTCACCTGTCGATAGCCCTTTCAGATGACAAAATACGTTCAGCGGTTCTCGAGTTACATGCCGATATCTGAGGCTTGCGCAAAGTACACGGTATTGCGCAAATACCACTCCTGACTCTTGGGGCTCTAGTTCCGTCAATCATTTGGCAATCTCGAAAATTATTGGACAGGGTTGTAGCCATTGAGTGGGGATGTACGAATCAGGTATCTAAGTGAAAAGTCACAAGCGAAAACAGGATGAGAAAAACCGCAGAATGAATTGAAGTCTATGAGGAAATAGAAACCAGGAATGCTACACAGTTTACCAAAGTCACTCCTAATCACTCATTTCTGAACGGATTTTTATGAGATTTGGACGTGTACTACATAAGACTTCAGGCTATGGACCCAGGGTGTCGTTTCAGCCATGAGAATTTCTGGGGAAATACTACTTCTGGACTACTAACTACTAAGGACTAAAGGACTAAAGGACTAAGGACTAAAGGAGATGATTGTGGACTTCAGGAGGTCGGGGGTCAAGGACTACAGCCCCCTCAGCATCGACGGGGCACCGGTTGAGAGAGTCAACAGCTTCAAGTACCTCGGAGCCTACATATCCGAGGACTTGACATGGACCACACACATTAACAGTGTGGTGAAGAAGGCACGACAACGCCTCTACTTCCTCAGGCGCCTAAGGAAGTTCCAAGTCAGCCAGAAGATCCTTAAGAACTTCTACTCATGTACAATAGAGAGCATCTTGACCGGCAACATCACCTCCTGGTTTGGGAATAGCACTGCAAAAGACCAAAGCAGACTACAAAGAGTGACACGTTCAGCCGAACGCACAATTGGAGGGGGGCTCCCCACCCTCCAGAACATTTACTACAAGCGTTGCAAGGGCAAGGCTAAGAGAATCATTAAAGACTCCAGTCACCCGAACAACTGCCTCTTCGAACTGCTGCGGTCAGGCAAGCGATACAGGAGTCTCAAGGCGAGCACAGAAAGACTCAGAAGTAGCTTCTATCCCCAGGCCATCAGGCTGCTAAACGAACAATGAATGAACACTACACAACAACAACCACCAAACGCACATAGCACACACATCCACACGCACACACCCACTTTAAACAAACACACTGTAGCACCCACTCCACACACTTTATAGCACACACCCACTTTAAACAAACACACTGTAGCACCCACTCCCCACACTTTATATTTATGGATGAAGGATTGCACTACAACTCGTACACCTTACTGTAAATTGTACCTAAAATTGTACCTCATCCCATTTCTGCTTTGCACTAGATAGTACTGTACATTAGTACACTGCATAGTATTGTGTATTGTATATTATATGGTAACTCAGAACATTGTACATATGTCTATACCGAACACTGTGACCTCATTTTCTTCTTCTAAATTCATGCTATATTATGTTATTATGTTATTTGATACTATCTTGTCTAGCACAGTCTCTGGAGCGTAACAGTAAGAAGCATTTTGTATGAAAGTATTCTGTACTTCTGTATGACAACTATTAAAGAACTTGAACTTGAACTACTACAGAAAAAACGTGAGTAACAAGTTTTTCTACAACTCAAGTTCAGACCTATGTTACTCTATTTCATTAGCACTAAAAGTGAATTTTATTTATTGTATCAGAAACTTCAGAATGTCATCTTTCAAAAGAGATCAGGCTCATGCATGTGCTATAAGGATAAAGTAGTGTTTTGGTTTGCAAAACAAGTATACAGTCCTCAAAAACTAAAACTAAAATGGCCAATTTTGGAAGCGCCTGTTAACACATTAATTGCCAAAAACGAAGATTCTTGTTTCTGTGCCCCAACCATTCAGTGCCATAAACGAAGATTCTCGTTTCTGGGTCGTTTTTCCTTTATTTTAATTTTAATACCATATTTAATCTCAGGATGCTGTGTGTTGGCTGAAAAATGCATAGTGTGAATGTGCAGTACCGGCCGCATCCTACCAGGCGGCGGTATCGAGCTACATTTCTAACACTGTATCCTGTGCTGTGGTATGACCCCATGTCTCGGATTAAATTTTTTGTTCTTGGGAAGCGGCACAGTTCAGCCGGGTACATCGAAGCCCGTCAACTATGCTTGATCCGTATGTTATGGTCGTTTATAACGTCGAGCAAATGGGGATTGGATCTACCAGATGGGGATCAAGAAATTGGAATATTCTTTTTGGATTACTTTCGGCCAAAGGTAAGAGCGATTTGACGTAAATTCTAGCTTGATCCTGCAATGCTTTCATAGCGGTCGGGCTGGTAACCGTTTCTAATGTTCAATGCGAATGCCGTTACTGACGCTCGAATAATCAGAAACGACCCCCCCCCCCCTTTCATGCATTCATGATGGAACATAATACCGATAATGTGGACTTGAATCCGGAACAATAGCAGGTTCAGACGAGGAACGCTAGAGTCTACAATGTAATCTGCGCGGTGATTGATTGAATGAAAATTGTATTAACAGATTGCAGAATGGGTACAATACAGTACGGCTCAATACACACAATTGTTAAGGGGATGCAGACCAGAGAAAGACTTTCGTCTTGTTTACATCAGGGTCCCCCATTTTCAATTCATAATGAATTGTAAGTAAGGGTGCAACTAGCACTGTGCAATCCATTCTTTGTGGATCTAGCCCCCAGTGTCAAATGACTATAGTACTGTATCCATAGCTATAATATAGAATATGGTTATAGCTCTACAAACAAGGTGATCGTTTACATGGGGCTAATGGGTGGCATGAGGCGCCAATGAGGAGTAAGAGGCGTGGCACTGGAAGTGTTAAGAGGCTAAAGTGAGTGTTAAGGTGAGTGTTTGTTTAAAAGTGAGTGTGTGCATGTGGATGTGTGTGCAATGAGTGTAGATGATTGTTACATAGTCATTGAGCATCCTGATGGCCCTGGGGATAGAAGCTCCTTCTGAGTCTCTCTGTCATCACAGTTAGCTCTGAGAACTCAAGGTCTTGGGTAAGAACACCCACTGCTGTTATTCACTGCTGACCCAGAACTGAACACACACACACACACACACACACACACACACACACACACACACACACACACACACACACACACACACACACACACACACACACACACACACACACACACACACACACACACACACACACACACACACACACACACACATACACACACACAGTTCATTGTAGTAACCATGAGAGTAATCATTAGAAATGAATGTAGTAATCATTAGAAATACTCCAGCTCCTGCAACAGGTGGTAATGTGATAATAATGATAATGTGATGCTCTGATGCAAACACATGCACTGAGAAATTGATGTCCTTGTAGCTGCTTCATGTGGAACAGATTTCTTGAAAGCAAACACACTGGGGGGGCGGGGGGAGACAAGCTGGTTCAGCTCCTGTTGCCACAGTAACATCTGTAGGACCATAGAGGCAGCCCACTCCACACACACACACACACACTCGTACATTACACATATATAAAATCACCATGAGCCTGTAACCCTGACACCCCCCCCCCTACACACACACACACACACACACACACACACACACACACACACACACACACACACACACACACACACACACACACACACACACACACACACACACACACACACACACACACACACACACACACACTCACCAACAGCCTGACTGCCTCAAGAGGAAGGAAAACACACTCCAACGTGCCACAGAAAAAGGCGTGGAAAGAAAGCAGTGTTGGTCTCAGCAGAAGGGCGGATTAAAAGAGATGATTAAGTGGATGATGGGGGCTGGATCTATCTCTGGGTTAAGACTGAAGGCTGTGGGCTCACTGCCCACTGGTGACTGAGCTGACACACAAACACTATATCCTCATCCGAAGGAATCGCATGAGAGTCAGCGGTGCCTGGGTCCTCCTCCTCCTTCTTCTCCTCCCCCACCACCTCCCCCTTCTCTCAGACGTCCAACAACCAACCACTGCTCTCTCCTGTCTGCCACATGCCAGGTTTCTACACTCAGACAACAGCAGTACAAACAGACAGGGCCTATTTTCACACAGATCAAGACTTCATCATTAGCAGTCTGTGGGCTTCTGCCACTCTTCCACCATGTCAGTAACAGGTGGGGCCCCCACCCCCACCCCTACTCCCTACCCCCCCCCCCCCCCCCCCCTGGACTTTCAACACAGGGAGTTGATGAGCTCACATGACTGACAGCGTTTGGAATACCTCTTTCGAAGGATTTGAGCATCTGAGCCGACCTACACAGTCAAGCGAGGAGGGAAGAGAGGGAAGACCGTCGACTGCTCTGACAGGGTTCTTTGGGAGAGCAACGAGCTGACGCTGTGGACCTCGTGGAATGTGCTGTGCTGGACTTAACCTGCATTCAGTGGACATTCACACGTGGGGACCCCCACTCTACCGTGGGTGTGTGGGCAACGCTTTGTGAGAGCATGAACGAGCATAGCTGCACCCAGCAGCCAAACAAAAAAGGAGACACATGCTGTTCCGATTGGATAACCACTGTGCAGAACACCGACTGGTAGTAAGTATCAAGACCTTGTTTTATTTCCTGTCCTCGTGTGATATTGATAAAATGTGCTTCTGGGTGTTGGATCAATTGTCTTGTTTTGGAGATTGACTGAAGCCATCTGAAGTTTGACAGAGAGGCTGTTTATACTTCAAAACTAGACTTTGTCACATAACACAGGATATACTTGGTCATGCTGCTGGTCCTAAAACTTTGTTGAGAGGTGGGTTGTTTATTTGTTGTTCCCATTTTCAAAGAGTGAACAGTCTCCAACCAGAAAACAGGATAAAGACTCTAGATTTTCCTTGACTTTTTCATCCCTCAGCCTGCGATGGAATAAGCATAGTGTGAAAGGCAGTACTTTGGGACTGGCACTGGCCTCAGTATTTTGTGGTTGTTATAGTTCTGTGGTGAAAACACAGAGCATCATCTCAGTGTCTGACAGGTAATAGTGTGAATTGCCTCTGAAGGGGAGAGTAGCCTTAATAAGCCATTTATATTCCTGTGCATTTCATGGTTAATGGAGTGTTCAGCTGATGCCTTCGGGCAAACTTGCTGCCACAAAGATTTTCAGGCAAACATTAATATATTCATATTATGCAAATAATTATTCCATTTCAGCCAGTGGTATGACTCCTGAGATGGGCTGTTACCTTCAGGTGATGCACATTATATGACATGTCAGTGTGTTTGTAATTCCTCGAAAGGTCTACATTTTAAATTGTGTTCATAATATAACATATATTTGACATATCCTCCTATACAAATAACTTTTTTTTAGAAAAGAATTTTCTGAATGAGGCTAACGACCTGCATTTTTATGAGCCGTGTGAGCGAGCCTTTTAAAAAGAAGTGGAATGAGCGGAACAAAACCCATAATGAATTCCAGACTAATTGTGCGTGTTAATCGCCATTTTTTATTTTTTTTTACTATACAAGTGTTCTCATTACTCTTCAATAAAAAAAATCCTTGGGCACGTGATCTATTCAAATTTCTCTAAAACAACGACATCAAATACAATTTTGAAAGCAGTGGGAGAAAGAAAAGGTTGGAGCTGCACTTTTCCAGCTGACATTAAAAAGTACAAATGGGAGGAGGAAGCCAGAGAATAGCCCTCTATTAAAACCAGTACTAATAAGTTCAACTTTCAATTGACCTATATCTCAAGCCCCGCCCCTTTTCTCGATCAAGGAAAGAGGGCGGGGCTCGAGTTGCTTCGGTTCTCCTTCTCCCTCCTCAGCACTCCCCCCCATTGAGAGCAAGCTCTCATTTACAATTACGTTGATAGGTACAACACAGTATGTAAATGTATACAAAAACAATATAGAAACGAAAAAGTCAATCAATTAAACAATTCTAATTAATTAAAATAACTACAGCCTGAGGTGAAATGGTTTGCTATTATAGATTGAAACTGACCAATGGATACTAAAGTATTGAGTTACAAAGTGTTTTGCAAAACATTCCATGTGTCGGGGGCACAGAAGCTAAAAGCAGATTTTCCTAATTCAGTGCAAACTCTGGGCACCTTAAGGTCCTGAGTTACCTAACCCTAACCCTTTATTTTAGTCATCTTATTTTATTCTATGCTAAAATTATTGTATTTTTATTATTGGAAGCTACTATAGTCAAGGGACCACAATAAATAGATGTTCACTCTTCTTGCTGTAAAGTACTGAAATAAGTGACAATAAAGGAATCTGAATCTGAATGATATTCATAATGTATATGGTACACTTAAGGAACATACATCTAATCTCTTATCTCACACTTATCCTAAAAGTATAAACTGTGTTGAAGGAATTAATTTGATTTAAGAGGTTAAGAGGTTGTAGAGTTAAGGTGTTAAGACATGTGATGTCATTATGATGTATATTATTCCAGGAAGTAAATCACACGTCTTAACAGATACAAAACATCAGTGGAATTATCTAAATTAAAAGATATAAATATCAAGGCCTGCATATACCTTTCACTCACTAAGGCTTTGATATTTTTCTATTGTTTTTTTATTATCACTTTTCTGAGCTGTATTTATTACTTCCTGGAATAATATACATCATAATGACATCACACATCTTAGTTTATAATATACAGTTTATAATTTTGGGATATGTGTGAGATTATGTGCATATAAATCGCTTTTTATAGAATGTTCCTTTAAACTAAAGCTAAAGATATAAAGAAGTTTATTTGGCATGTGGGTTGGCCAAGATAAGGTTCACAACCTTTTCCTGTGTACTTTATAAACTATGAAGATGGATTCTATAGTATACTGTATACAGCAAAGATACAATAGTAGATACCGGCAGTAAAAGTCTATATAGCTATTTTAGGAAGTATTAGAGGCCCAGCTTGTCTATGTGTCTTGTGTAACAGTAATTAGAAAAGCAGACATAAGCATTTTATGCACAGCTCATGTATCTGAATCTGCATTGTACTGTAAGACATGTTAAGTTTGTCTGCCATTATCTTCTATTTCATCTTTCCGGAGACCACAGACAACAGTACAGTATGGTTTCTCCAGGACAAATTGAACTTGTTCACAAAGGATTTAGAAATTACAGATTTTCAGCCCAAAATCAGTTTAACATGCATGTTTTTCCTGGGTTATGGTCAAAATCACCTATGTGTCAAGACCAAGGCCAAAGCGGGTGTAGAGTCTAAATCATGACCAAGAATGAATTCAATCTTATTCGAGGTGCAACTAGTATAGAGTTTCAGAATTGTTATATAATCAATGCATTTCAGCGGAATATGCATTATACATAAAGAACAGTGTGAGTGTGCATTTTGTAATTTGTCACATTCTCCTATGCAAGTATTTGAACAAAGGTATTCAAGACGAAGACCAAATCAAGCTAGGTCAGTAATGTATCCAAGTCAAAACTTAAAATAAAAAAAGTGAGAACCCTTGAGCCAAAACGATTCTCAACTTGAGTTACCGCAGCCCTGCTCCGTTCTCCTCTCCAGCTAAACATTTCCTGTGTCAACTTGAACTTTGAAGCCCTGAAGGGACCAGGAGGACAAACCCACGGAGCACCCTTATAATAGCCTGTCACGTCCTCTCACATCACACACACACGTCGCCAGTCCCTCGGTACCAGAGAACTGCATTATTAATGCACCTCCTACGGCCCTATTCCACAGTTTGGGAACACAGCGTGTTACACAGTAAATCACACGCATATACAAAACACTACTACACACCGTTGGCAGCCAACCAGAACACAAACAAACACAAGAGTACACAAACAAATGATTATAGAGATGAAAAGTGCTACGTAACAGCCTTTTATTGTATATAATCCAGGGCTTTCATGCTGAAAGTTGGTCTGGTTCATCACAAGCTGCGACGGTCATACCTAAAGGATATGGTTGTTCCTGTGGAGAACGTTTTCTTTTAGTATAGGTCATTAACGAGTGCCAGGATGGATCCTGTAATGAGGAATACTGCTGTGGTAATGACCGCCGCCTGGCATTTCCCCCTCCTTGTTGCTCTCGCTAGGCCCAGGGAGGGAGTCTGCCAGCCTCACTTTCTCTGCATGCCAAAGAGCAGGCCACGGGGGGTTTGCAGCCAATTATGTCCCGTTTAGAAATATTTTCCTCCAGATGAATGTAGTCTCTCCCCTCCCCAACAAGGGAAGCCAAAAGGCAATGGGAGTTTGGACGTACGTGAGGCGGTGTGGTTAGAGTGTGATATGAACGCCTGGGAAGGAGAGCAGGAAATTGATGTTTTATGTTTTATGCTTGTGGTTAATTGCCCCTGTCCGGGCAGGTGGACCATAACAAGCCGCTTTCACGGTGTGGATATATTATAGACAAGAGATTTACAATAAGGATGGAGACGTGACGACACAACAGAAGGGGCCGGGGCGGTTCTGGCTTATCAGTGCGTTGCAGTCGGCAATATAGTTCACGCGGTCATATGAAGGACGCCACCTTCTTTCAGACTGCAATCAAAGAGGGGCACTTCCTCACTGTCACCCGGGTTCCGTTGTAGTCCTCTGATAAGAACTCCCACAAAGCCATTGACATTAATCAATTTCCAAACGCAATGCCATCCAAATGTATTTAATACAAACGCTTTCCCTGCGAAATGTTTCCTGCCAAGAATTTGACGATGATATCAGAATATCAGATTCTGCGTTATTTCTTGCGTTATCATAACACCCTTATTATTACACCATTGTTGTCAGTTGTTTGATAAGAATGCTGCTTTGCGGTCCTTTTGACTGAACTAGTGACCTTCAGGGTGGTAACCGAACCCAAACTCTTGAGCGATGCATTGACAATGGGTCCGTTTTGCGGTATTTCTCTCGACTGCTTCATTCTCCTTCGCGGTCAAAAAGGAGATGCGGTGCATCTTTTATGGCACACGGAAAAGGACAGACTTGTATGTACTGTTGCCACGGAGACGTCGGGGAGGGAGGGCGGTTGAATGGTGTGAAGCTGTGCACCCTATTTTATTTTTTGTTCAGACTGTTCCTTTTCCCTCCTCCATCCCCCAGGAATCACTTGAGGCAGACTGACGCACCATGGCACACTGTCCAAGACACAAAAAAGGTGAGCTTTTATTTATTTTCTTCTTAATGCGAACGGGGAAAAACTATCCGACTTCCAACATGTGCTGAATTGAATGCCCTCATTGTAGATGGTAGATTTCAAGTATTAAGATATTGGTTTATATTATATTATCAAATTCATTGAATTAAGAGGAATGGTTAAATGCACAACTCTTGCATAGTTTTTGTAAAGTGTCAAGGTGCTGTGGAATGATAGCCCACTTTCGGCACAGAGATGCTGCAGCTTTAAATGTACATAACTGAGTCATTCAATGATTACTGTGAACTGGACGGCAGAGTAAATGCAGACAAACAGAAAGCTTACACTCACACGTGGTTGTCCCCTAAAAACAGAGTAAAAAAAAAAGAAGAAAAGAGAGAGAAAAGCGCAGTCTCCCCTCCGAGTCTCCATCACTGGTCCCTGTGCCTCAGCTGTCTGATCGTCACGCTTGCATGCTCAGTTCAATTCTCATTTCGCTCTTTATTGCAGCCCACTGGAGCCTGCACTGAGGAATTATCTGCTGTCAGGACCTGTGCCTGCGAGATAAGGGGGGGACGGCGTGAGCTCGGGCCACCGCAAGGTGAGGTTGCCTGGAAAAGGGGGAAGGGAACGCCGCTTTGGACGAAGGGACCCAAACAATGATGTCCTCTGCCATTCAGATCTTCGCGTTCGTCCTGGCGCTGCTGGGCGTCCTCGGTGCCACGGTGGCCACGCTGTTGCCCAACTGGAAAGTGAGCGCGGACGTGGGCTCCAACATCATGACGGCCATCTCCCAGATGCAGGGGCTGTGGATGGACTGCACCTGGTACAGCACCGGCGTGTTCAGCTGCACCCTGAAGTACTCTGTCCTGTCTCTGCCCGCCTACCTGCAGACCGCCCGGACCACCATGGTGCTGTCCTGCATGATGGCGTCGCTGGGCCTTTGTCTCGCCGCCCTGGGGCTCAAGTGCACCCGCTGGGGAGGCAGCCACCGAGCCAAGGGACACACGGCCATCGCTGCGGGAGGGTGCTTTGTCCTGGCGTCCGTGCTCTGCCTGGTGCCCGCGTCCTGGTTCACCAACGAAGTCATCACCAGCTTCTTGGACGTGAACGTGCCGGAGAGCAATAAATACGAGCCGGGGGGGGCCGTGTACGTGACGTTCATCTCCGCCGGGTTCCTCCTAGCCGGGGGAGTGATCTTTTGTCTGTCGTGTCCCGGGAAAATAGGAGAGGGACAACTGGACGACTACACGTCCTCCACCGATCCGGACAAACTCGTGCAGCAGCAGCTGCGGCAGGACCAGCTGCACCGCGACCAGCTGCATCGCGACCAGCTGCAACGCCAACAGCTGGAGCGAGAGCAGCAGAGCGGCGAGGAGCAGACGCCTCAGGAGCCGGCGAGCCGCGACAGAACGCCACAGCACCGGTCAGACAACAGAACGCCACAGCACCGGCCAGACAACAGAACGCCACAGCACCGGCCAGACAACAGAACGCCACAGCACCGGCCAGACAACAGAACGCCACAGCACCGGCCAGACAACACACACCAAGAGACGCCTTCCAAGGAGAAACTCCACCAGGATCAGGAGCAGCAATACTACTCTCCTTCAAAGCTCCCTCCAAAAGACATCAAGGCAGGCTACAGCATGCAGGACTATGTTTAATCCCCAAACCAGGACTATGGTTAATCCCTAAACCCTGCTCTTGATTGATTGGGTGAAATGTGTACTTTCAGCTGAGGCTTTCTGTCTTTTGTGGGAAGGGGGAGAGGTGCGGGGAGAATTGCCAGAGAGAGGGGGGATGAGGAGGAGGAGGAGGGTAATGACTTTGACAGCCTTATCTCCCGCTCTCATCTGTTCTCTAGCGTTTGAACAAAGCAGGGAAGGCACTTACGAAGTGTTGGAGGAGACAGCTTGTGGGAAACCTCAGGCAAATTTCAAAGCTGCTGCTGTGGGCGAGCATGGTAAGGAGAGAGGTAGCTACCATGAACATGTACGAGCACAGCAAGTGCTGAAAATCCATTTATAAGTTCCTTTCAAACTGCCATGATGGCTTCCCAACCAAAGGTCAGAATAAAAAAAAAAGAAGAAAAAGTGATCATGCTCCTATGAAATATAATTTAACAGATCTCTGCACCATATGTTCATCAGTCAGAAAAGGAAAATGTAAAAGCCATCATTTTCAAGCTCTCGAAACACTATTTGCCTTGTGAGATTAAATGATAATCATCAATCATTTTCTAAAGCTAAAAGACTTGATTGCTATCAGGTCTATGCATGTTATGCTGTGTTTATAACGCTGCATACAGCTTAGTTAATAAAACATAGCTAGTGCTTGTGCCTAAAATATTATTTTTTAAATACAGCATTTATTTATATATATATATATATATATATATATATATATATATATATATATATATATATATATATATATATATATATATATATATATATATATATATATATATATATATATATATATATTAAATAAATAGATCAGGATCCGACTATAGCAGTTCAGATCCAGACAACCCAGTTGAAAACATCCAGTCCATCTTTTCCAGTGAATCACAAGAGGAATAAGGTGCAAAGCAGCACAGAGTGAGGTAATGATGCGCTTTGATTTCCCATTATCCTCTCACCATGGTTGGATGCACCCTGATCATTTGATGTACACACCCACAGGCACAAACGTACACACACACACACACACACACACACACACACACACACACACACACACACACACACACACACACACACACACACACACACACACACACACACACACACACACACACACACACACACACACACACACAATCCCCACACCGCCAACACAACCCTATGAGAGAAAGAACAGTCAGTTGGTCTGCATGCCATTGCTGCAGAGGGCAGACGTGATGCTCTCTGGCCTGAGCGGAGCTGCCAAACACATGCCATTCTGAATGGAATCTATACACAACGCTGACCATCCTCTGTTCCTCAGGAAGGCTTTGACGACATGTATTTATTATTAATATCTTGATTGAATATGCTTTATTGTTATTATTATATTTTGTATTATTATTATCATCGCCGTTGTTGTTGTTGTTGTTGTTGTTTCTATTGCAAATGATAATGATAATAACAACAACAACAACAACAACAACAACATAATCTGATTCATCTGTATTATGGTGAGATCTAAATGCTGTATCATATGATGTTGAAAACAGGACATCGATCTCAGGCATGAGTGTGTTAATTGTTGTTCAGCTCTTGCATTGTGCAGAAGACGCATGGCACAAGCCACAGAAACACTTCATATTATTTTGATGTGAGGCTACACCGTGTGTTCTCCCTTTATAGATTTACAGACTGTGAAAAATAATAATAATGAGAAAAGAAAAGAAAAGAAAAGAAGATTTACTACAAGCTGGGAGGAAATTAAATATCGGTTTGTGTTTGTTTTCAAAATGAGAATGTAAACTATCTAGAACAGCAAGGAGCATCTTCTTGGTTGTTTCACATGACAAAACGTATCACTGTGCTTGTATTAGGAATTACAAGATGTAGGCTACATTTTGAAGATAGGATATAGCTTAAGCTTTGCTTTTATAAATAGGTAGGCTAATAGAATAATGCACTTTTGACATATAGGCAACAGCATTTCTGTTCCTTTTGTTGGTTTCATCATAATTCAGGGCATGCCTTCGATGGTCTGAAAGCATTAGTGTGCTGTCGTTTCTCAACCGGCGGACTGTGGCCCAGATCTCACAAGATCACTGAAATGTAAAATAAGATTAGATATAACTTTAATATCCCAGAGGGGAGATTCCATGGATGTTACAGTTACACCATGGTAATGAAGAGGATACAATAATAAATAAGATACACGAGGATAAAACATCTAAATAACAAACAATAACAATAATAAGTCATAATAATAAATATAAAGATTTGAAAAAGTTTTTTTAACAAAAATAAAACAAATAAATAAAATAAGATTACCTGCCAGATGTTTATTTTGCTCACTCCAATATGTATCTATGTTGCTGGTTAGATTTAGTTTTTGTTATTTATAGATCTTTCATCTTAGCCTATGTATTTCAGTCAGTGAAAACCGAGGTCACTGGAGACGCTGTCCCATAATTTATTTTATTTAGTATTATTCTTTTTTTATCAAATCTTTTTTTTTATGTAATTCTTTTTTACATAGAATATAAAACAAAACATGACAGCACATAATACAATAATAATAATAATGATAAACAGAACATATAATACCAGACAATAATAATAATATCAATAACAATAATGGCAATAGAATGACAGTAGAAATAACAAACAAAACAAAAATTATTTTGTATTATTCTTTTGGGACATACGTTCCTTTGTGTTGTTGTACCTGAATGTCATAAGTCTGGGGTGATTAAGGACCCCACACACTTCAAATCAGGTATAAGATGACTATGTAAGTCACGTCTTGGGAAGATGAAATGGCCTTAAAATCTATTAAGATGATTCAACTAATTGTCATTTCTAGAAGTAACTGGCACATATTCTTTTAATTTTTTTTGACAACACCAACAATAACAACAATAATAATAATGACAAGATAGTAAGAAATAATAAATACAGACCAAAACGTAACTAATAAATACAAAATACAAGATACCAAGAAAATAAAAACACCACAAAAAACACAAAAGACATTAGACAATAGACCCCCCCCCCCCCCCCCCCCCCCCCCCTAAGACCGCCGGATCCCCCAGGACCCAACTGGCACATGTTCTATAGACCTTTTCAAACTTGGCAACAGAAACATTGTAAATGGTGGGCCCAAGTACAAATGTGACAGGAAATAAACTTGGGCCTAAGATGTCCCCTAGCAACGCAATTGCATCGAAAAGGCCTACATTATCAGACTATATACTATTATTTTGGCCTTGGTCTTTTTTTTTTGAGGTTAATATGTATACATACAGTAATGTTACATATATAAAAGACAACTTGCTTTATATATATTTAACATTTCATTTACTATTTTGAGAACCGATCTAGATGATCTACCAGTTGAGAACTGATAGAAGCACTAAACACAAGAAGCTCAGATGAGGAAACATTTGCAGAATTGCGTCGTTGTAACCTTTAGTGCTGCAGTATTTCCATTTCTCAAAAGGCAGTTTTTCTCCCTGCATTCTTTCCAACAGCAGCGGTTGTCCTCCGCTCCTAGTTGCCACCTGCACTGCTAGTTAAATGTGAAAGCAAGAGCGAGCTGGCATAACCAAAATTACCCCTGTCCAACAGCTATAAAAAATAAAATAAAAGAAGAAGAAAAAAAGTGATAGGGGGGAAACACTGTGGCTGGATGATCCTGTGCTGTATGATAAGCCTAAGCCAAGTGCTGATGAAAAGCTGTGGTTCTTCTACATGTGAAAATGTGTATCATTAAAAAAAAGAAAAAAGCTTGTATTGCCAAAAAGCATATTATTGATTACTGACTGCACACCACAAAATGTACTAGACTATTTTCTCTATGGTTTTTCATACTGGATCACACAAGGAAAGAAAGAAAGAAAGAAAGAAAGAAAGAAAGAAAGAAAGAAAGAAAGAAAGAAAGAAAGAAAGAAAGAAAGAAAGAAAGAAAGAAAGAAAGAAAGAAAGAAAGAAAGAAAGAAAGAAAGAAAGAAAGAAAGAAAAAGAAAGAAAGAAAGAAAGAAAGTAGTTGACAATAAGAACACTGGCCTAGAACAATCAAGTGTAGACAATCGTGAAGAGGAATCACGTATGCTATTGCCCATGTTCTATTAACATTTTAGTGTCAAAGATCCAGTGCAATGATGTTTTCATTCATTCATAAATTGCTTATTGTGGACTGTTCATGTCATAAGTATAATTTCTTTATCTTCAGATGCATAATTTGATTTATATCCACAGTAGGCAGAGCCTATCTGAGGATATGATGCATTCAGTAGCGTGTGTGTGTGTGTGTGTGTGTGTGTGTGTGTGTGTGTGTGTGTGTGTGTGTGTGTGTGTGTGTGTGTGTGTGTGTGTGTGTGTGTGTGTGTGTGTGTGTGTGTGTGTGTGTGTGTGTGTGTGTGTGTGTGTGTGTGTGTGTGTGTGTGCGTGCGTGCGTGCGTGCGTGCGTGTGTACGTATTTCCACCTCTTTTTCAAGTTGGCCCTATAAAGAAGGCAGCATACAAAAAATGTATGAGCTAACAGGAGAGAAGTGATGCCTGGGGGTGGAGTGTGTATAGGCTAGGGAGAGAGGTGATGCTTGCATGGGGGTGGGGTGTGTATGGGCTAGGGCAGGGGTCAGCAAACTGCGGCTCCGGAGCCGCATGCGGCTCTTTAGCCAATCAGATGCGGCTCCCAGGCCAAAGAAAAAAGAAAATCTTTTAATTTGTTAAACTTTTTATTTTATTTTTATTTTTTCTCTTATTTTGGAGATCGAGGTCATACTGTGACACTGAAATGAAAAAATATTTCATCAACTAAAATATTTAGTCAACAAAAATATTTCATCAACCAAACTATACAGTACGTCACACCCCGCGCCTCTCCCTGCCTTCTGCAAGTGGCTAATCTTGAGTTTCCGACCCCCCAGTAAGCTAACCATGGATAAATCCAAAAAAAGGAAAGTCTGAGGAAAATAGAGGGTTTAATTCAGCGTGGACAGATTAATTTGCTTTCACGACTAACGATGCAGGCTTACCTGTATGCCTGATATGTGGTGAGAAATTTGCAAACAACGAAAAATTTTCTTTTTATTTTATATATTTTCCACAAATAAGGGAAGGACTCAAATAGAGCTGCATAGTTCAGGGTTTTATTTCAAAGTAGGTCTACAGATGCCAGTGTTTTTTCTCCTTTTCTGTGTTTTATTTCAAAGTAGGTCTACACATGGTAGTCTTTTTTCAAAGTGGACTACTTTTTATTTTATAAATGGTCCACAAATAAGGAAAGGACTCAAATATACCTGAATAGTTCAGGGTTTTATTTCAAAGTCGGTCTACAGACACCAGTGTTTTGTCTCCTCTTCTGTGTTTTATTTAAAAGTAGGTCTACACAGCCAGTATTTTTTCTCCTCTTCATAAGAGTTTGAGGTTTTCCTTTGTTATAACAGGTAAAAAACAGCAATAAAAAGTCAAAATTCTTCTTTTTGTTGTTTTATAATTCCATTAATGCAACAAACTGTGTGCTATAAGTATAAAGGATAATACATCGCAAATTACTTTGGGTATGCAATTGTCAGGTGTTTTATGCTAAATGTGGGGTATGCTTGGGGATATATAAAACGTTATACACTGTGTTATCTTCATTTTAAGGGTAAATAGGTTGTGCGGCTCCCTGAGCATTTAATTTTGTGGGAGGGGGGAAAAGTGGCTCTTTTGATAGTAAAGGTTGCTGACCCCTGGGCTAGGGAGAGAGGTAATGCCTGCAGCCTGGGGGTGCAGTGTGTATGGGCTAGGGAGAGAGGTGATGCCTGCAGCCCGGGGGTGCAGTGTGTGGGCTAGGGAGAGAGGTGATGCCTGCAGCCCGGGGGTGCAGTGTGTATGGGCTAGGGCAGTGCTTCTCAAACCTTTTCTGTCAGGCCCCCCTTTGGTGGACCAAAATATTTTGGGCCCCCCCCCCCCCTCGCCCCAACAAAATAGTCATGAAATGGGCCATGTTTAAATTTATTGAAATAACACCAATATCGTGACCTTTCAAATTGGCCCTATATTTTGTTTTCAGAGCTGTCATGGATGAAAAGTCAGCTTCACACAGATACTGTATGTGGTGCTGAATGGTATCAACACCTTAACTGCTGCATCATGAGATACTTGGTGGGCCATGAGATGAGATACTTGGTACTCAGCACCACACTCTGAAACTAGCTCTCTAGGTGGTATCAGATGAGATTTCAAAGAGTTCTTCCAAGAGTTTGGATGGAGATGTGTCAGGAAGCTTTGTCTCAATGTTGTCTGTAAAGGTTTTTTTTATCCAGAGTAACTTGGTGATCCTTTTCTGTGTTTTATTAAATAATGATTTTCAGATTTTGAGAAATGGTATTTTCATGGAGAACAGTGCAGCTGCAACAGATAGCACTTTAGTGATAATTTTCTGTAATACATTTTTTTTTTTTTTTTTTTTTTTTTATAAATCTCAATGCCCCCCCTGTCATGCCTCTGCGCCCCCCACTTTGAGAAACACTGGGCTAGGGAGAGAGGTGATGGCTGAGGATGGGGTGTATTTTTGGTGTGATCATCATGGGGATGGTGACACGACACATACAAGAAATTATTTAATTTATTGTGCAGAAGTCCAGCAAAAAAAAAAAAAAAATAGTAATAGTTGGGTAATTAACATTTAGGATTTTTTTTATACTATACATAGGGCAAAAATACACTCTGACTTTAGTTTAGTTTATTAGGATCCCCAATTAGCTACAGCATTGCAGTATCTATTCTTCCTGAGGTCTCCGTTTGTAAATAAATAAATAATAATAATTTAAAACGAGCGGCTGGCTTGTAAACTCTTTTCTTTCTCTTTTACCACCTAAACAGTTTACTCAGATGTTTATGAGAAATAAGATATACAATTGTTGGATCTGATCTGCAATGGCTAGTTTTACAATTTGATCTGAATTTCGTGAACCAGGAAATACAGCCGCACGATTTTTACGACAAATATTTGTACAAGTACAGTACAGATTACAACTAGTGCTGCCAGGCGATAAAAAAAAAGTATCTAATTAATTACAGGATTTGTAATTAATTAATCGAATTAATCACATTTTAATCGCATAATTTTAGGCCTGATATTCTATATTCTATAATCATATTTCAAATTGCATGATGGCAAATTGCATGATGGCAATTCAGTACTGTACAAAACCTTCTGTTTAATCATCTTCCATTTATTCATTTGCTTAGATTTTTCAGGATTTCTCAATTTTAGCATGGTTTTTATTGATATTCTCATTTGGTTCATTACAATTTACTCAAGCCTAGTAACAGCTAGATCCACAAAGAATGGATTGCACGGAGCAAGTTGCACCCTTACTAAAATTTTCATTCAATCAATCACTGTGCAGATTGATTGATTGAATGAACATTTTATTAACAGATTGCAGAATGGGTACAATACAGTACGGCTCAATACACACAATTGTTAAGGGGATGCAGACCAGAGAAAGCCTTTCGTCTTGTTTACATCAGGGTCCCCCATTTTCAATTCATAATGAATTGTAAGTAAGGGTGCAACTTGCTCCGTGCAATCCATTCTTTGTGGATCTATCCCTATTTCTGACACTGGGAATACATTCCCTGAGATCCATAGATGTCCCTAGAATCAGATACCAAGAACATGCAAATGGACCATATTAAAAATAAGTCTGTAAATGTGTATTCTTCGTTCTTATGGAATGAATGAGATTAAAAAATATAATTTATTATTATTATTATTATTATTATTATTATTTTTTTTTTTTTTATTAATTTTGAGTAAATTTTCATAACGCAGTAATTTGCCATGTAATTAATTAATCTAATTAACGTGATAAACTGACAGCCCTAATTACAACAAAATTAAGTTTGCATCTAGCCAGAGTGCAAAGGGGCAGTAAAGTGGATTGTAGTGTACAGTACATGTATAACCTCTTAACGTGCAACGGCCCAGCCCCTCTTGAGGGCGATTTGCCCACCGGCGAAACGCGCCACTTTGCCAACCTCTAGCGGCCCGGGTGTGCATTCTTTTAAGACAATATATATAGATATAGCCCTATTTGTTGCCTGTCGATTGCAGTTTCAGGCGACAAAATCCGCTCAGCGGTTCTCAAGTTACATGCCAATATGTGAGGCGTGCACCAAAGTACACGGCAGACTTTGGACACAAGACTTCAGGCTATGGACCCAGGGTGTTTCCCAGCTCATACCAACTTTTTTGGATATACTACTTCTGGATATTGCAACTACTACAGAAAAACGTGAGTAACACGTTTTTCTACAACTCAAGTTCAGACATATGTTACTCTATTTCATTAGCACTAAAAGTGAATTGTCTTTATTGTAGCAGAAACTTCAGAATGTTATCTTTCAAACGAGACCAGGCTCATGCATGTGCTATAAGTATAAAGTATAGTATTTTGGTTTGCAAAAAAAGTATGCAGTCCTCAAAAACGAAAACTAAAATGGCCACTTTTGGGGGCGCCTTAATACTTTCTGTGCCATTCACGTACAGTAGTTCTACGTTTCTGTGGCCCGACTGTTGAGTGCCGGAAACGTAGATCTACGTTTCTGTTTCGTTATTTCTTTTATTCGCTATTGCCATTCATAACCCATCGAGGCACCTTGTGCAATGCATGCTGTCCTGAATGTGTCTGAGATCGCAGACGGTCAATACCGCTGCCTAACGCCTTGCGGCCGCTATTGCACTCCATTTGAAACGATGTAGTTTGTTTTCTCGGCCGAGTGGCAGGTTCTAAAGACTCCGGACAAGCGGTCACCGCGGTTGCCTCGACGAGTTAATCCGCCTGCCCGTTCATGTGCAATGCTGGATAACGTCGGACAAACGATTGCAATGAATATTTGGAATGGCGATCAGATAATTGGATTATTCTTTTTGCAGTACATCAGAGACAAGGTAAGGACTATATATTACCAATCTTGCGTTGATCCGATATTTTTTTGCCCGCGATCGAAGCGTGTGGTATGTGTGTGTGCTGTGTCCCGTTGGTCACATCACGGCACGGATGGGCGCCCCGCTCCAAACCACCTTTCATGCGTGCATGATGAAAGATAATACCGATAATCTAGCGTTGATTTCAGATTGATTGTTGATCCAAGCAAGGAATGGCAACGTGTTTATTGAATTACACAAAAACGCTGTTTTCGCGTCTTTTCCTGGGATTACTCAGAATCACTCAAACTATACTCATATTCACCACGGTATAAAACAGAAATGTATAGATGAAAAAATTATCTGTTTTTGCACGTTGACCGGAAGAAACCCACTGACAATCTACGGCGTTATTAGATCCATAGCTATAATATAAAATATAGGTTTAGCTCTACAAACAAGGTGAGCGCTTACATGGGGTTAATGGGTGGCAAGGCCTATGCACTTCCCGGAAGAGGCGTGGCACCCAAAGAGGGTAACATGAAGTTATATGGAGTATATAATGAAAAAGTGAAATAGCTAAGCTAAAGTACAGTATCATTATATACAGTGGTACAAATATGACTACACTATGGTTAATATAGCAAATCTAGCCAAATTTAAATAATGAGTACTTATATAGATATATATAGATATTGATATATAGGTATACAGTGTGTGGCGTTATTATACATTGTTATTATACAGTGTTATATGGATAAGTTATAGGTTGGATATAAGCCATAAGTAGTGTATAAGCCTAACCCATAAGTAGTGTAAAAAATATATATTATAAAAGAAAGTAGGTATGAATACAGTGCAAGAGAGATGTAGGCAGTATAGGCAGTAGATACAATGGGTTTGAGTATAGACAACAGAGTTCCGTTCTGCATGTGTGCGCGAGTGTGTGTGCATGGGGGGGGGGTCCTTGGGGTGGTTGTCATTGTCTGTCACCATGGTGCAGAGTTCAGCAAGGGGACAGCTGAGGGCAAACAGTCTGTGGTTGGGGTGAGAGGTGTCCTTGATGATACTGTATGCGTGGAAATGGCCATAATATGGACTCTTTACGCTCTGAATTTGGAAAATCAGCCTTTTATTTAATGCTTCAAAATCTTGGAACGATCTTCAACACACCTTAAAGATCAATTACTAATCTATGGACAGTTTAAAAAAGTGTTTTTTATACCGTTAACTCCTCTTGTGGCGCTTTTCCACTGCATGGTACCTACTCGACTCTACTCGGTTTTCCTTTGCCAAAATTTGTGGATAGTACCTGCTTTGTCGAGGTTCCAAGCGGGTAGAACGGGTACCAAAAAGTGACCTGAAACACTGAGTGGTCAGAAGAGAGAATCATCACTACGTCATCATTGCGCCACACGGGGGGGGGGGGGGTCCTGCACAAAAACACAAACCCGCCATCTTTAAATAGCCTCGCGAATACTAAACATTAGCATTCATTATTTGTTTGCAGCGAGAACAAAGTGCAATGAACAAAAAAATATACATTCACAGTGTATTCTGCCTCATTTATTGATGAAACAAAACCAACAGCAACACAATTTACCACCAAGAACAAAGAGTTTAGTCTCACAAAAAAACAGAGGGAAGTGAGGAGGGAAGACGTGAGAAGGAAAGACG
Organism: Notolepis coatsorum; assembly: GCF_963971535.1. Classification (NCBI taxonomy): domain Eukaryota; kingdom Metazoa; phylum Chordata; class Actinopteri; order Aulopiformes; family Paralepididae; genus Notolepis; species Notolepis coatsorum. The sequence goes on from NC_140169.1 coordinate 129,361,345, forward strand.
TGAGGAGGAAAGACGTGAGGAGGAAAGACGTGAGGAGGAAGAGGTGAGGAGGACGAAGACGTGAGGAGGAGGAAGACGTGAGGAGGAGGAAGACGTGAGGAAGAAGACATGAGGAGGAAGATGTGAGGAAGAAGACATGAGGAGGAAGACGTGAGGAGGAAAGACGTGAGGAGGAAGAGGTGAGGAGGAGGAAGACATGAGGAGGAGGAAGACGTGAGGAGGAAGACGTGAGGAAGAAGACATGAGGAGGAAGACGTGAGGAGGAAAGACGTGAGGAGGAAGACGTGAGGAGGAAGACGTGAGGAGGAAGACGTGAGGAGGAAGACGTGAGGAAGAAGACATGAGGAGGAAGACGTGAGGAGGAAAGACGTGAGGAGGAAGACGTGAGGAGGAGGAGGAAGACGTGAGGAGGAAAGACGTGAGGAGGAAGACGTGAGGAGGAGAAAGACGCAAGGAGGAAGATCTGATGAGGAGGAGGAAGACGTGAGGAGGAAAGACGTGAGGAGGAGGAAGACGCAAGGAGGAAAGACGTGAGGAGGAAGACGTGAGGAGGAGGAAGACGCAAGGAGGAAGACGTGAGGAGGAAAGACGTGAGGAGGAAGACGTGAGGAGGAAAGACGTGAGGAGGAAAAACGTGAGGAGGAAAGACGTGAGGAGGAAGACGTGAGGAGGAGGAAGACGTGAGGAGGAAAGACGTGAGGAGGAAAGACGTGAGGAGGAAGACGTGAGGAGGAGGAAGACGTGAGGAAGAAGACATGAGGAGGAAGACGTGAGGAGGAAGACGTGAGGAGGAAAGACGTGAGGAGGAAGACCTGATGAGGAGGAGGAAGACGTGAGGAGGAAGACGTGAGGAGGAGGAAGACGCAAGGAGGAAGACGTGAGGAGGAAGACGTGAGGAGGAAGACGTGAGGAGGAAGACCTGATGAGGAGGAGGAAGACGTGAGGAGGAAGACGTGAGGAGGAGGAAGACGCAAGGAGGAAGACGTGAGGAGGAAAGACGTGAGGAGGAAAGACGTGAGGAAGAAGACATGAGGAGGAAAGACGTGAGGAGGAAGAGGTGAGGAGGAGGAAGAGGTGAGGAGGAAGAGGTGAGGAGGAAGACGTGAGGAAGAAGACATGAGGAGGAAGACGTGAGGAAGAAGACATGAGGAGGAAAGACATGAGGAGGAAAGACGTGAGGAGGAAAGACGTGAGGAGGAAAGACGTGAGGAGGAAGACGTGAGGAAGAAGACGTGAGGAAGAAGACATGAGGAGGAAGACGTGAGGAAGAAGACATGAGGAGGAAGACGTGAGGAAGAAGACATGAGGAGGAAGACGTGAGGAGGAAGACGTGAGGAAGAAGACATGAGGAGGAAGACGTGAGGAGGAAGACGTGAGGAAGAAGACATGAGGAGGAAGACGTGAGGAGGAAGACGTGAGGAGGAGGAAGACGTGAGGAAGAAGACATGAGGAGGAAGACGTGAGGAGGGAAGACGTGAGGAAGAAGACATGAGGAGGAAGACGTGAGGAGGAAGACGTGAGGAAGAAGACATGAGGAGGAAGACGTGAGGAGGAAGACGTGAGGAAGAAGACATGAGGAGGAAGACGTGAGGAGGAAGACGTGAGGAAGAAGACATGAGGAGGAAGACGTGAGGAGGAAGACGTGAGGAAGAAGACATGAGGAGGAAGACGTGAGGAGGAGGAAGACGTGAGGAAGAAGACATGAGGAGGAAGACGTGAGGAGGAAGACGTGAGGAGGAAAGACGTGAGGAGGAAAGACGTGAGGAGGAAGAGGTGAGGAGGAGGAAGAGGTGAGGAGGAAGACGTGAGGAGGAGGAAGACGTGAGGAAGAAGACATGAGGAGGAAGACGTGAGGAGGAAGATGTGAGGAGGAAGACGTGAGGCAAGACGTGAGGAGGAAGACGTGAGGAGGAAGATGTGAGGAGGAAGACGTGAGGGAAGACGTGAGGAGGAAGACGTGAGGGAAGACGTGAGGGAAGACGTGAGGAAGAAGACCTGATGAGGAGGAGGAAGACGTGAGGAGGAAAGACGTGAGGAGGAAGATGTGAGGAGGAGGAAGACGTGAGGAGGAAAGACGTGAGGAGGAAGACGTGAGGAGGAAAGACGTGAGGAGGAAAGACGTGAGGAGGAAGAGGTGAGGAGGAGGAAGACGTGAGGAGGAAGACGTGAGGAGGAGGAAGACGTGAGGAGGAGGAAGACGTGAGGAGGAGGAAGACGTGAGGAGGAGGAAGACGCAAGGAGGAAGACGTGAGGAAGAAGACGTGAGGAAGAAGACATGAGGAGGAAAGACGTGAGGAAGAAGACATGAGGAGGAAGACGTGAGGAGGAAGACGTGAGGAGGAAGACGTGAGGAGGAAGACGTGAGGAGGAAAACTTGAGGAGGAAAGACGTGAGGAAGAAGACATGAGGAGGAAGACGTGAGGAGGAAGACGTGAGGAGGAGGAAGACGTGAGGAAGAAGACATGAGGAGGAAGACGTGAGGAAGAAGACATGAGGAGGAAGACGTAAGGAAGAAGACATGAGGAGGAAAGACGTGAGGAGGAAAGACGTGAGGAGGAGGAAGACGTGAGGAAGAAGACATAAGGAGGAAGACGTGAGGAGGAAGACATGAGGAGGAAGACGTGAGGAGGAGGAAGACGTGAGGAGGAGGAAGACGTGAGGAGGAGGAAGACGTGAGGAAGAAGACATGAGGAGGAAGACGTGAGGAGGGAAGACGTGAGGAGGAAGATGTGAGGAGGAGGAAGACGCAAGGAGGAAGACGTGAGGAGGAAAGACGTGAGGAGGAAGAGGTGAGGAGGAGGAAGAGGTGAGGAGGAAGACGTGAGGAGGAGGAAGACGTGAGGAAGAAGACATGAGGAGGAAGACGTGAGGAGGAAGACGTGAGGAGGAAGACATAAGGAGGAAGATGTGAGGAGGAAGACGTGAGGGAAGACGTGAGGAGGAAGACGTGAGGAGGAAGACGTGAGGAGGAAGATGTGAGGAGGAAGACGTGAGGAGGAAGACGTGAGGAGGAAGACGTGAGGGAAGACGTGAGGGAAGACGTGAGGAGGGACGACCTGATGAGGAGGAGGAAGACATGAGGAAGAAGACGTGAGGAGGGAAGACGTGAGGAGGAAGACGTGAGGAGGAAGACGTGAGGAAGAAGATGTGAGGAGGAAGAAGACATGAGGGAAGACGTGAGGAAGAAGACGTGAGGAGGGAAGACGTGAGGAGGGAAGATGTGAGGAGGGAAGATGTGAGGAGGGGGAAGACGTGAGGAGGGGGAAGACGTGAGGAGGAAGATGTGAGGAGGGAAGACGTGAGGTGGAAAGACGTGAGGAGGAAGAGGTGAGGAGGGGGAAGACGTGAGGAAGAAGACATGAGGAGGAAGACGTGAGGAGGAAGACATGAGGAGGAAGACATGAGGAAGAAAGACGTGAGGAGGAAGACGTGAGGAGGGAAGACGTGAGGAGGAAGACGTGAGGAAGAAGATGTGAGGAGGAAGAAGACATGAGGGAAGACGTGAGGAGGGGGAAGACGTGAGGAGGAAGACGTGAGGAGGGAAGACGTGAGGAGGGGGAAGACGTGAGGAGGAAGACGTGAGGAAGAAGATGTGAGGAGGAGGAAGACATGAGGGAAGACGTGAGGAGGGGGAAGACGTGAGGAGGAAGACGTGAGGAGGGAAGACGTGAGGAGGGAAGACGTGAAGAGGGAAGATGTGAGGAGGGAAGACGTGAGGAGGGGGAAGACGTGAGGAGGAAGACGTGAGGAGGGAAGATGTGAGGAGGGAAGACGTGAGGAGGGGGAAGACGTGAGGAGGAAGACGTGAGGAGGGAAGACGTGAGGAGGGAAGATGTGAGGAGGAAGACATGAGGGGGGAAGATGTGAGGAGGGAAGATGTGAGGAGGGTGAAGACGTGAGTCCAGTCCAATAGGTTTAAAAGAAAATATAAATCCCCACTCTCTCATCATTAAATGCAAAAATACAGGTTCAGTTGTTTTTTCCTGTCCAATTTACTATGGTGTTTGTGCTTATAGGACTCCAATCATTAAATGTAATCAGCCATCTAGTGTTCTTTAGTATGGTGACCCTATTTGGTATTGTGTTACTTGGTCTGGCATAGTAGGCCTAATATAGGATAAAGGTTGTGACAAACCTAGTGCCTGTGTGTCAAAGAGGACAGGCACCCCCCATCCACCCACACACACAGACACACACACACCTAAATAAACTAGCTGATAGCAATATTCGTAATAATCAGGCTTTGTTCAGAATTGTGGAGAAAATATTTGACTCAGAATCAGTACAATACATTTAGGCAACAAGAATTTGTCTTGGTGACGCGACAACTTACTGCATACTAACATAGTACAACAGCATTCCACATTGATGTGGCATAATTGCGAAACGTGTTTAGTCCCTTGTTTGAGCCGAATCTGGGTTTAACATGATTTGTGGAGCTCCCTCTGGTGTTGTGGTCGTGGTATTCACTGACCTTTGGGAAGTATTTTGACATGTACATGGGTACCTTAGTCGTGTAGTGTATATTGTAGACCAGGACCATTGCAAGTTGCTGTACTCTGTCATCTACTCTAAGCCATCCTAGGTTGTCAAAGTAGGCAGGGGTGAGGTGGGTTCTAGGAGTAAGGTCAAGCAGTAGTCTGACCAGTTTGTTTTGTGATGTTTGTAATTTTGTCTTTAGCGCCTTTGAGGTGCTTTAGTACCATGAGGTGCAAGCATAGTCGTAGTACCCTTGAATGAGTGCTCCTGCCAGTGTCTTCAGGGTATTCTTGTTTACCAGAGAGGAGATCCGGTACAAGAATCTAGTTCGTTGGTTGACTTTTTTGATTACATTGGATGCCATTTTGTCACAGGAAAGATTTGCCTCTAGGATGGAACCTAGGTATGTAATTTCATCTTCCCACTGTAACTGAGAAGCCGTCGGTCTTGCTGAGTTTGTTATTTGAACCGAAGAGAATGGACTCTGTTTTACCCAGGTGTAATGATAGTTTGTTATCAGCGAGCCAGGTGCAGATTCTGCCTAGTTCAGAGCTGAGGGTTTTTTCAACCTGTAACTTGTTCTTGTCAGAGACCAGCAGGGCTGAGTCGTCCGCGAACAGGAACAAGTTGCAGTCACATGCTGACGACATGTCATTTGCATAAATTAGGAACAGTAGCGGTCCTAGTATGCTTCCTTGTGGAACACCACAGCTCACTGGGAGGGGGGGGGATAGAGTACCGTTTACCTCCACCATCTGTTCTCTCCCCTCCAGGTAGGATTGCATCCAGCTCACTGATCAAACTATCAAAACCAATTGCTTTTAGCTTGTCAATCAGAATGGAGTGATTGACAGTGTCGAAGGCCTTTTGTAGGTCCAGCATGACCATGCCGCAGTATTTGCCCGCGTCCACCTCTTGTTTGATGTGGTCGTTCAAATAGAGAAGGCATGTGTCAGTGGAGTGGGATGTTCTGAAGCCAGATTGGAATTCGTAGATTAGATTTTTTTTCTGCAAGGTACTTTTCTACCTGTTTGTATAAAAAAAATTCCATGACTTTCGAGATGGAGGTAAGAATAGAAACAGGGCGGTAGTTGCCTGGGTCTAATTTGCTGCCCTTTTTGTGCAGGGGGGTTACTCTCACAATTTTGAAGTCTTTGGGTACGTGTCCCTGTTTTATGGAGAGGTTTATTGTGTGTGATGACTGGGGTGATGGTGGCTGCTGAGTCTCTGAGGAATTTGGAGGCGATATTGTCATGGCCAGTGGACTTGTTAGGTTAGAGGGCGCTCAGTTTTTTGAGTACCTCAGCTGTTGTTACCATTTCTAGTTTGAAATTGTCTTTGCGGACCCCTAGGTTATTGTAGTAGGCTATGATGTGTTCTACCCCAAAAGTGGGAGGGTAGTTTATTTACCAGTGTTGTGAAGTTTGTGAAGAAAATGTTTAAGTAATTGCATGGCCACATCCAGCTTGTCTGTGATGAGCGTGTTGTCCGTCTTTATGTTTATGTTTGAAAATCTGGTTACGTTTTTTACTGCAACTTTCATTTCTAAAGTTCACAGGTTTATTTTTGTTTTCCTCAGTTTTGTCATTGATGAAATTCTTTTTTGCAGTTTTGATCATGGAGTTTACGTAATTTCTTTCCAGTTTGAGTTCAGTCACGTGGGCTTGGAGTTCACTGCTCGAGCTTTTGGTAAGCTTTGACTGACTTTTACGAAACTCCAAGCATTTTTTGTCTCTGGTTTTCATAGCGGTCAATATTTCGGAGTGCATCCACGGCTCAGCGCGATTCTTTACCCTGGTGGTTCTTAGGGGGGCCATGTCGTTTAGTATTGTTGAACATTTTATGTTTATTATCATCAACTATGCAGTTTTTATAGTGTAAAGTTTGGCTACTTTAAATCATTGATGTCAGGCTGTGAAGTGATACTGTGCCAATTCTGAAGTTACACAGAAGTAGCATTGTGAGTAATAATAAATAGCAGATATTGGACAATAACGATAAACCAGTTAGATGATCTGAGTGTTGAGGGAGAGTCCACAGAATGATGGAGGTGTGAGCCACAGTCAGAACTGGTACAACTCTTTGGGTTGTCTGTGGTGTCCGGCTGGTCCACAATGGAACCATCCAATGATGCGCAATTGTTTATAGACACAGACCAGCACAGACCTTCAATGACACGCAATTGTCATTTCATAATAACTACACAGACCAGCGCAAGGTCCAATGCGTCTAACATGCTTTGCATCCTCGCCATTCCTGTATGGCCACGTCGCGGTAAAAACCTTAACTAACGTTAGCTGCTAACGCTAACTAAACTAAGCCAACCCTGGAAACGCTCAACACCTGTTTCAGTTTCGAGTTCCATTAGTGAGGAAACGGGGAAGGCTGAGCCTCTCTCCCTCTCTACGTTCAATGATTTAAAGTAGCCAAACTTTACACTATAAAAACTGCATAGTTGATGATAATAAACATTTAATTTTGCGCGCGTCTTTGGAAAGGTCAGAGGAGTTTGATAGTATTTACTGAGGATGGCCAGATAATGTTGATATTTAAACTTAAGAAATAATAATACATAATAAATGTATACATGATCATGCAACATAAAAAAATGGTTGTAGGAACGGTTTGGCAGAGGGAGGTAGGGAGGGGTTTTAGTTTGTGTGGTGTGATAACAATGTTGAAATTGAGAAGTTTAGACTTTAATTTTGTTTTACAACAGAAATTTAAATGTTGTTATAATGAAAGTACTGTGAGGTTTTGCCCGCTGCTCACCACCTTTTCTCTGTTTCTTTAAAGCCTACTGTTAGAAATTCCCTTCTCACTCACTCTCTCTAGCCCCCACCCTCTCGTTCTTTACTCTCGTTTACTCTCAGTGGCCACACCTGGACTATTATCAATTACCTCTCGCACCTGTGGTGGCAGGCTAATTAGTTCCCCTGTGGGCTTTAAATACCAGGGCTCTTCCCCTCGTTTCGGCGTGGGGTCGTGTTGTATTCATGCTGAGTCATATTCTCTAACATCTAGACTCTTTCGGGAGATCCCCTGGTCTACCAATGCTGTAAGATGGATCTCTCCAGCCTTGAGATGTTTTGCTCCAGCCTTCGTCTGCTGTCGCCGTAGCCTGTGGAGGAGACTGTTCTGCGCTCCCTGTAACTTCCACGGGAGGCACCCCAGCGTTCCACTGCAGACCCCAGCGCAGCTGTTCGTCCTGACGCACATCTAGACCAACGCGCATCTCCCGGACCCTCGGGCTTGGCACGCTCTCCAGTCACCAGCGCGCAACGCGCATCTTCAAGGGCTTTGGCCACCTGTCGCCGTTTGCCTGGAGGGAGACATTGTACTGCGCTCTCTAATTCTCTACGGGAGGTATTCCAGTGTTCCACTCCAGACCAGCGCGCCAGATGCGCTCAAGCCTTCGCCACCTGCCGCCGTTTGCCTGGAGGGAGACACTGTACTGCGCTCTCTAATCCTCTACGGGAGGTATTCCAGTGTTCCACTTCAGACCTTCGAGCTTGGCACGCTCCTCCGTACCAGCGCACAGACGCGCATCTTCCAGACCTTCGAGCTTGGCACGCTCCTCCGTACCAGCGCACAGACGCGCATCTTCCAGACCTTCGAGCTTGGCACGCTCCTCCGTACCAGCGCACAGACGCGCATCTTCCAGACCTTCGAGCTTGGCACGCTCTCCAGACCTCAGCGCGCCGACGCGCATCTTCCAGACCTTCCTGCTTGGCACACTCCTCCACGCAGACGCACCAGATGCGTCTCTCGGTTCCGACGCGCACACCAAGGTGTGGCGCGCACTCTGTTCCTCGGCTCCGACAGCGGCTACCCGGTGGACGACACCCTCGCCACCGCCACTGTTCCGACGCGCACACCAAGGTGTGGCGCGCACTCTGTTCCTCGGCTCCGACAGCGGCTACCCGGTGGACGACACCCTCGCCACCGCCACTGTTCCAGCCACTGTTCCGACGCGCACACCAAGGTGTGGCGCGCACTCTGTTCCTCGGCTCCGACAGCGGCTACCCGGTGGACGACACCCTCGCCACCGCCACTGTTCCGACGCGCACACCAAGGTGTGGCGCGCACTCTGTTCCTCGGCTCCGACAGCGGCTACCCGGTGGACGACACCCTCGCCACCGCCACTGTTCCAGCACTCTGTCCCTCGGCTCGGACAGCCAGCCACCCGGTGGCGATGCCCTCGTTCCCGCTGCTGTCCCTGTACCATTACGCTTACGCCTGGGTGAGTTTTGATTGTGATGTCACTCACCCAGCGTAGTGCCCTTGCCCCCGTTCCCGCAGCTGTCCCTGTACCTTTACGCATACGCCTGGGTGAGTTTTGATTGTGATGTCACTCACTCAGCGTAGTGCCCTTGCCCCCGTTCCCGCTGCTGTCCCTGTACCTTTACGCATACGCCTGGGTGAGTTTTGATTGTGATGTCACTCACTCAGCGTAATGCCTCTTGCCCCCGTTCCCGCTGCTGTCCCTGTACCTTTACGCATACGCCTGGGTGAGTTTTGATTGTGATGTCACTCACTCGGCGTAATGCCTCTTGCCCCCGTTCCCGCAGCTGTCCCTGTACCTTTACGCATACGCCTGGGTGAGTTTTGATTGTGATGTCACTCACTCAGCGTAATGCCCCTTGCCCTCGTCCCGCTGCTGTTCCTGCACCATTACGCATACGCCTGGGTGAGTTTTGATTGTGATGTCACTCACCCAGCGTATTGTCTCCTTTAGTTCTCACTTAGTTATTAGTTTGGACATTTCATCTCCCACTCTGTTTTGTTCTCTCGTGGATATTATTTTGGACATTTCATCTCCCACTGTGTGTTTGTTCACACGAAGATAGTATTTACTTTGTTACTTTGTTATTTGGACTGTGCTGCATCTGCTCTGTTTTGTTCCCTTTGAATATTAACCCTCTCCTCTGTTCTGCAGAGCGGCCCAGATGTTTTCCCACCAGTCCCCAGTTCCTCCCTGTCCCCAGCCCGCCTCCGCGGTTCTCTGTCCCCAGTTCCTCCCTGTTCCCCAGCCCGCCTCCGCGGGCCTCAGTCCCCTCTGTCCCAAGTTCTCCCCTTCTAGTTCCACCTAGTCCCTAGTCCTCTATCCCTAGTTCTCCTAGTCCCTAGTCCTCTTTCCCTAGTTCTCCTAGTCTCTAGTTCCTCTGTTCCCTAGGCGTTCCCTTAACCTTCCCTTAGGCGTTCCCTTACCTTCCCATAGTGTTCCCTTTTCCTGCCCGCCTCTTAAAGGCACTTTACCTTCCCCTCTTGTGTTATTCCTGTGTTTTGTGTTTTCTCCCTAAAAGGGACAGTGCCCTTTTTCCCTGTTCTAAATAAATATCTGTTTCTTGGCAAACCATCATACCTGTCTTGTGTTGTGCGATTGGGGTCGGTTACAAACCATAACAGTACGACCCCACCAAATCGACGACCCCAGCCAGCACAGACGGTGTATGTTGAGTTTGCCTTTTTTTTTCTTGTTCCCTCTAGCTCCCCTGTTAGCCCTGTTAGCTTCCCTGTTAGTCCTGTTTAGCTCCCTTGTTAGCCTGTTACTCCCCTGTTTAGCTTGTTAGTCTCCCCGGTTAGCTCCCCTGTTTGCTTCCCGTTTTGCCCTGTTTGACCCCCCTGTAGCTAGCCATGCCCTGGCAGCTAACCCAGTCCCTCAGCAGAGCCCCGGTCTGCTAGCTTGGCCCCGGCTGTTAGCACAGCCTCTATGTTAATGCAGCCTTGCAGCTGGCATGGGCCCTGTAGCTAGCCAGGCCCAAGCAGCTAACCCGGTCCCTCTGCATGGCCTCCACTTTTTTGTGTAGTTTATCCCACTGCTAGGACTGCCCTTTCAGCTAGCAAGGTCAGTTTTTCTCACACAGCTAGGACTGTCCTTCCAGCTAGCTTGTGCTCTCATGCTGGTCCAGCCCTGTCTGCCAGCCTAGCTCCGGCAGCTAGCGCAGCCTCTATGTTGATGTAGCAGTACAGCTAGCATAGGCCCTGTAGCTATCAGTGCCCTGGCAGCTACCCTTTCCCTCTGCTAGCCTGGCTCCGGCAGCTTGCGCAGCCTCTATGTTGATGTAGCAGTACAGCTAGCATAGGCCCTGTAGCTATCAGTGCCCTGGCAGCTAACCTTCCCTCTGCTAGCCCTTTCCCGGTGCTTCCATGGTTACCCCTTAGCTACCCTGCTTGCCCCTCAGTTCCTCTAGACCAGTTGCTCTAGACCAGTTCTCTAGACCCAGTTCCTCTAGACCAGTTCCTCTAGACCAGTTCTCTAGACCAGTTCTCTAAACCAGTTCTCTAGACCAGTTCTCTTGCCCAGTTCGCTAGACTAGTTCTCTAGACCCAGTTCCTCTAGACCAGTTGCCCCTCTGCTACCCTAGTTACCCCTCGGCGACCCTGTTTCTTTTGCTAGCCCCACTCTTGTGGTGGCTTCCCCTGCTGGCTTGGCCAGTACCTCTTGTTTTGCCCCCTGCCACTCTGTCTGTATTTGTTTTGGGTCGCCGGGTGGCTCCCGTTGAGGGGGGGGTACTGTGAGGTTTTGCCCGCTGCTCACCACCTTTTCTCTGTTTCTTTAAAGCCTACTGTTAGAAATTCCCTTCTCACTCACTCTCTCTAGCCCCCACCCTCTCGTTCTTTACTCTCGTTTACTCTCAGTGGCCACACCTGGACTATTATCAATTACCTCTCGCACCTGTGGTGGCAGGCTAATTAGTTCCCCTGTGGGCTTTAAATACCAGGGCTCTTCCCCTCGTTTCGGCGTGGGGTCGTGTTGTATTCATGCTGAGTCATATTCTCTAACATCTAGACTCTTTCGGGAGATCCCCTGGTCTACCAATGCTGTAAGATGGATCTCTCCAGCCTTGAGATGTTTTGCTCCAGCCTTCGTCTGCTGTCGCCGTAGCCTGTGGAGGAGACTGTTCTGCGCTCCCTGTAACTTCCACGGGAGGCACCCCAGCGTTCCACTGCAGACCCCAGCGCAGCTGTTCGTCCTGACGCACATCTAGACCAACGCGCATCTCCCGGACCCTCGGGCTTGGCACGCTCTCCAGTCACCAGCGCGCAACGCGCATCTTCAAGGGCTTTGGCCACCTGTCGCCGTTTGCCTGGAGGGAGACATTGTACTGCGCTCTCTAATTCTCTACGGGAGGTATTCCAGTGTTCCACTCCAGACCAGCGCGCCAGATGCGCTCAAGCCTTCGCCACCTGCCGCCGTTTGCCTGGAGGGAGACACTGTACTGCGCTCTCTAATCCTCTACGGGAGGTATTCCAGTGTTCCACTTCAGACCTTCGAGCTTGGCACGCTCCTCCGTACCAGCGCACAGACGCGCATCTTCCAGACCTTCGAGCTTGGCACGCTCCTCCGTACCAGCGCACAGACGCGCATCTTCCAGACCTTCGAGCTTGGCACGCTCCTCCGTACCAGCGCACAGACGCGCATCTTCCAGACCTTCGAGCTTGGCACGCTCTCCAGACCTCAGCGCGCCGACGCGCATCTTCCAGACCTTCCTGCTTGGCACACTCCTCCACGCAGACGCACCAGATGCGTCTCTCGGTTCCGACGCGCACACCAAGGTGTGGCGCGCACTCTGTTCCTCGGCTCCGACAGCGGCTACCCGGTGGACGACACCCTCGCCACCGCCACTGTTCCGACGCGCACACCAAGGTGTGGCGCGCACTCTGTTCCTCGGCTCCGACAGCGGCTACCCGGTGGACGACACCCTCGCCACCGCCACTGTTCCAGCCACTGTTCCGACGCGCACACCAAGGTGTGGCGCGCACTCTGTTCCTCGGCTCCGACAGCGGCTACCCGGTGGACGACACCCTCGCCACCGCCACTGTTCCGACGCGCACACCAAGGTGTGGCGCGCACTCTGTTCCTCGGCTCCGACAGCGGCTACCCGGTGGACGACACCCTCGCCACCGCCACTGTTCCAGCACTCTGTCCCTCGGCTCGGACAGCCAGCCACCCGGTGGCGATGCCCTCGTTCCCGCTGCTGTCCCTGTACCATTACGCTTACGCCTGGGTGAGTTTTGATTGTGATGTCACTCACCCAGCGTAGTGCCCTTGCCCCCGTTCCCGCAGCTGTCCCTGTACCTTTACGCATACGCCTGGGTGAGTTTTGATTGTGATGTCACTCACTCAGCGTAGTGCCCTTGCCCCCGTTCCCGCTGCTGTCCCTGTACCTTTACGCATACGCCTGGGTGAGTTTTGATTGTGATGTCACTCACTCAGCGTAATGCCTCTTGCCCCCGTTCCCGCTGCTGTCCCTGTACCTTTACGCATACGCCTGGGTGAGTTTTGATTGTGATGTCACTCACTCGGCGTAATGCCTCTTGCCCCCGTTCCCGCAGCTGTCCCTGTACCTTTACGCATACGCCTGGGTGAGTTTTGATTGTGATGTCACTCACTCAGCGTAATGCCCCTTGCCCTCGTCCCGCTGCTGTTCCTGCACCATTACGCATACGCCTGGGTGAGTTTTGATTGTGATGTCACTCACCCAGCGTATTGTCTCCTTTAGTTCTCACTTAGTTATTAGTTTGGACATTTCATCTCCCACTCTGTTTTGTTCTCTCGTGGATATTATTTTGGACATTTCATCTCCCACTGTGTGTTTGTTCACACGAAGATAGTATTTACTTTGTTACTTTGTTATTTGGACTGTGCTGCATCTGCTCTGTTTTGTTCCCTTTGAATATTAACCCTCTCCTCTGTTCTGCAGAGCGGCCCAGATGTTTTCCCACCAGTCCCCAGTTCCTCCCTGTCCCCAGCCCGCCTCCGCGGTTCTCTGTCCCCAGTTCCTCCCTGTTCCCCAGCCCGCCTCCGCGGGCCTCAGTCCCCTCTGTCCCAAGTTCTCCCCTTCTAGTTCCACCTAGTCCCTAGTCCTCTATCCCTAGTTCTCCTAGTCCCTAGTCCTCTTTCCCTAGTTCTCCTAGTCTCTAGTTCCTCTGTTCCCTAGGCGTTCCCTTAACCTTCCCTTAGGCGTTCCCTTACCTTCCCATAGTGTTCCCTTTTCCTGCCCGCCTCTTAAAGGCACTTTACCTTCCCCTCTTGTGTTATTCCTGTGTTTTGTGTTTTCTCCCTAAAAGGGACAGTGCCCTTTTTCCCTGTTCTAAATAAATATCTGTTTCTTGGCAAACCATCATACCTGTCTTGTGTTGTGCGATTGGGGTCGGTTACAAACCATAACAAGTACAGAAAAAAGGTATCGGTATCGGTTCAAATGTGAACGGTACCCAACCCTAGTCATGACTGAGTCAAGACCAAGACTTTGAGAGGGTCAAAACCGAGTCAAGATCAAGACTTTGAGGGTCAAGACCAAGTCAAGACCAAGACTTTAGCTGACGCTTTTATCCAAAGCAACAAGTTCTGTACAACAAGTCAACAGGAAGGGTACAACTCTGGCAGCTAAAGGTATCAGTAACATTGTTCATCAAACAGTGTCAAACTTCAGTGCTAGTCTTGAGTGATTGATTGATTGATTGAAAACTTTATTAACAGATTGCAGAATGGGTACAATACAGTACGGCTCAATACACACAATTGTTAAGGGGATGCAGACCAGAGAAAAACTTTCGTCTTGTTTACATCAGGGTCCCCCATTTTCAATTCATCATAACATTTATGACATACACGACATACAGATAAACAGTACTGTTACATCCAGACATTTATGACATACAAGATATACAAATATACAGTACAGTTTATGAGACAGCGTTTCTAAAAGAGAGTATATACATTTGAGGGGGAAGAAACTGTACATTGGAGGTGGTTGGGGGTTTGGATATTTATAGGGGCCAGTTTCTAATTGCAGCCTCCCGTAGGTGCTCTTTGAGAGCGGTTTTGAAGGTGGGTATGGATTCACATTATTTTACGGCTGTGGGTAGGGCGTTCCACATTGATGTGGCATAATTGTGAAACGTGTTTAGTGCATAGTAGTAAAGACATATTAGCATAGTAGGTAGTAGTATAGACAAGGTAGATTTCTTAGTAGCAGAGTGTAAAAGAGTATTGTTTTTTTTCCCTTCTTAATTTCATATATTGATTGAGGAAAGGCCAGAAACCAGACCAATGCAAGTCAAATTCAAGATCATGACTGTAATTAACTGTAATAACACCATTTCTCTGGTCAATTCCAAAAGAAAGAAAGCCTTATTTAGTAATTTTAGTAAAAATACAAATGGATTACAATAGGCCCAATAGAGTGGGCAGAATGAAAAAGTGTCAAACTAATAGAACAAATTCTTGATAGATTTGACAGGGTAATGTTATCCCACCTCAGCATGTGCGTAACATTTCCGATTTCCAATTTCAGCGAGGCTTGCCAGAAATGGGGGTAATGCCACTACATATACACATATGACTTGTACATTTACATAAGTACATAAATGCCTGGGAAGTTTTCTGATCCCAGTTCATCACTGTATCTAGCTAATAATAATACATTAACGTTATGGAACTAACATTAGCTAAACTTTGCCAGCTTCATTCAACATTTACCTTTCCTTGTATTTTCTTTCGACCTGACATCTCACTCTCTTCAGTCACAGATGGTACACTGCGTCTCTCCCTTATCTCCTGCATTCTCCTTCTTGGCGTGTGAGTGAGGGGGAGGGGTATACTCCTTTCAAACAAAAAATAAGCTAATTATCGGTAATTGAAGGGGGATGTTTTACATTCAAGCACAGTTACATAAATCAACAAACAAAGCCCAGGCAGGTAATGTGTGTCACTACAGTTGTCTACAGGCTGTACGTTATTTGTCCAATTAAATTGATACTGAAAATCAAGATCAAGCTAGCGTTTACCCTTCTGCTCCACGGGAGGCATCTGTCCTTCCTGAGCTGACAGGTGTACCGCCCCAGTCAAACCCCCCATCTGCCACTGCCCCCGGAGTGGGTTGCAGGTTGCGCTTCATTCCAGAAGCACAGAGTAAGTGGAAAGGGGAAACGATATAAATATAAATCTTGACGGCCCAATGATATAAACCTAAATCTTGATTTGGTCTCTGAGTCCTCTCAGGGTAAAAATGCAGTCGATTCCAAGACGACACTGCAAGACCTTCATGGTCTCGAGTGCTACAACACAGTTACATAGTGCTCAGTGTTGTTGTTGTTGAATACATGCATGTGGATTATATTTTACCAGACCGGAATGCTATTAGATTTCTGCTCTGTTGTGTGGTTTCAGTGCCTCCCACAGACTGAAAGGCGTCCTTACAGTTCATTGACTAATTTAGGCCAAGTGTGTATGGCTGACGACATGCTCCGAGGGAAATGTGCTTGGCATGAGAAGGAACATGAAAGCAGCAGTACTGCATAGGGGTGTGGAAATCTCTCGATTCTAAGATGCATCGCGATGCGGACATGGACGATTCAGCATCGATGCAGTGACAGAACATAATCAATTATTAAAAAAAATAAAAAGGTTAATTAAAAAAATGTATTACATTCTTTTTACTCTCTTGCTAGCTTTTATGTTCTTTTAAAATGTAGCGCTTTGGGATTTGCTCCACAACTATAAAGCGCCCTACAAATCAAATATATTATTATTATTGTATTTGTGTGAGAAGGGGATTTGGCGGAGCCCAATAGCAAACACAGGAGGAGAGAGAATGGAGCGTTTTAGGTTTTTTTAATGTAGTTCTCCCCAAGCAGACAGTTTGACAGATGGAATGTGCGACAGACAGGTATGGAAATGTTCTTGGGGTTAGTACAGGTGCACTCCTTGTGCAGTACGGGAGAATGTTCTTTAGGACAGGTGCACTCCCTGTGCAGCACGGGAGAAGGTAGACACAGGATGTGTCGGGGTGAGAGCAGGAGCACTCCTTTATGCAGTATCAGCACGGGATGTCCGAGCAGGGGGGACACTGGAGCGGAGGTCCTGGGCACATGGAGAACAAAGGTTAGATCAGGAAATATCAATGAGTACAGCAAGGCTTAGGTTCAGTCTTCTTACTTGGAAGGTAGTTTAACACTCCCACGACGAGGAGACAGGATCTGCCAGCTGAAGTACCTTCTGGCTGATGAGTGGATGAGTGACAGCTGTGTTGATGAGGGGATGAGTGACAGCTGTGTTGAGTGGAGAGCTGGCAGCGTGCGGGAGTGTGGGAGAGGATGAGGAGGAGTGAAGAAGGTGTGTGGAGGACGTGGAGGGAGGATGAGGAGGAATGAGGAAGGCCCTCGCTGTGATTACAACTATTTGGTTTGGTGTTGTGGCAGAACCCAATAGCAGACAGAACAAGGAGGACGCAGGCAGGACACGGCGGGGTGTAAATTCAAAAGGGAGCTTTACTTAGAACATAAACTAACTTTAAAAAAAAACACAAAACAAAAACCTCAGCAACGCTGGAAAAGGAGAAAATCTAACAAGGAACAAAAACCTAGTTCGTATCTGACAACGAACATCACAGGAAACAGAATACAGAATAAACAGAGTAATGAACCGACAAGGAAGGCAGGGTAGACAAGACATATGGCTGGACGGTATGGTCTAAAATGTATATCACGGTATAATTTGAAGGATAGACGTAACGGTATATATCACGGTATATTCATTTATCTTAAAATGTCTATATAAATGCTTCTGAAGGGGGGTAACACACTGGTATGGCAGCTATTACTGTACTTGTGTATTACTAGGACATATTTCACATAGTACAGAGGTATTTTAAGAACATTTATTGTGCAAAAAAAGGTAACGCATATCTTGGATCGTGTTTTGACCATGTCTTTAAAGCCCTTTCTATCGACAGTTTGAAAAGGAACCATGTCCTTACACAAGTAAACAGTGACAGTGTTTGTTATGTCGGTCCACCGCTGGCTTTTTTTGTCGTTGAAACATGTAATTTTTTTAAATGATTCTGTTACAGCTGCTGACCTATATACTATAGCTAATGTCCATCAATATATTCCTTTGGAATGAAATTGGTTCAAGAATCGAATCAGGATTGTTAGCAGAGAGAGAGATAGAGAGAGAGATAGAGAGGGAGGGGGAGAGAGAGAGTTGAGAGAGGGGGCTGCTAGGAGTTTAGCCAACGTTAGCTTTCTGAGGCTACATCAACAGGCTGCTAGGAGTTTAGCCAACGTTAGCTTTCTGAGGCTACATCAACAGGCTGCTAGGAGTTTAGCCAACGTTAGCTTGCTGAGGCTACATCAACAGGCTGCTAGGAGTTTAGCCAACGTTAGCTTGCTGAGGCTACATCAACAGGCTGCTAGGAGTTTAGCCAACGTTAGCTTGCTGAGGCTACATCAACAGGCTGCTAGGAGTTTAGCCAACGTTAGCTTGCTGAGGCTACATCAACAGGCTGCTAGGAGTTTAGCCAACGTTAGCTTTCTGAGGCTACATCAACAGGCTGCTAGGAGTTTAGCCAACGTTAGCTTTCTGAGGCTACATCAACAGGCTGCTAGGAGTTTAGCCAACGTTAGCTTGCTGAGGCTACATCAACAGGCTGCTAGGAGTTTAGCCAATGTTAGCTTGCTGAGGCTACATCAACAGGCTGCTAGGAGTTTAGCCAACGTTAGCTTTCTGAGGCTACATCAACAGTTAACATTACATACGGTTTTAGCGCGAGGTGGGCATTCCAGAATGGCAAGGATGCAAAGCATGTTAGACCATTGGATCCGTTGCAGAGTTTACATTACACATAGAAACTGTGCAACTCGCGAGAGAAGTTGTCACACACAGCTGTGTGCAACGCAGAGCTGAAGAGCTAGTTCGATCTGGTCCGCTCTGTTCCGTGTCTATTATGAAATGACAATTGCACATTGACACGCCCACTACGTGTGCTACTTTAGAGTTGCTCTACCGGTCACAAGGTATAGTCAAAATCCATACCGTAGCACAAATTCATACCGTTTATACCGTTTATACCGTCCACCCCTAATATATACACAGACAGACTAATTGACACATGAGGGTTGATTGGAAACGAGACACAACTGGGATGGGAACAGAACGACAAGACTAGAGTACAAGACTAAATAACAACACAAGACAAGACTAAACACACTGGGGACATAATACTAAAGACAAGAATACAACCTAAACCAGACAAGGGAATACAAAGGGCAACAGGCACACTGGGAGCGACAACAAGATGGGGAGAACACTGAGAAACATGGACAACCTAACCAGACACAAGTGAATGAGGAACCCCAGAGGTAGTGAGGGTATTTTTCCAGCAGGTGGGGAAGAGGACCATGAACGAGTGGAGGATGTGAGGGGAACTGTCCAAGAGAAGGTGAGGGGAGGTGAGGTACAGGGATAAGTCCAGGAATGCGAGGGGGGACGAGGGCAGGACTAGGTGGAGCATAACAGTATTATTAACACTTTGAGTGCCAGCCACGAGAAATCTCGTTAGTTCATGCCATGCGTTGAGTGCCAAGGATGAGAAATCTCGTTATTTAATCGTTATTTATTTTATTAGCGATTTCCATAAATTTTTCATCAATCTAGCCTCACATTACCATTGGGACTGTCTCTGAGCTCGAACAGGGAAAATACCGCCCCCTATCGTCTCCCGGATGGTAATGCACGCATTAAATTGGACTCAATGAAAATGGATGAGAAAAGAAAAATCCGGAATCGAATTGGAATAATCTTTTTGGAGAACATCTGATGTGAGGTAAGGAATCTATTTTACCAGTCTTGGGGTAATCAGAGTTTTTTTCACATATATCTCAACGTGTCCCCTATATGTGTATGTGTGTGTGTGTGTGTGTGTGTGTGTGTGTGTGTGTGTGTGTGTGTGTGTGTGTGTGTGTGTGTGTGTGTGTGTGTGTGTGTGTGTGTGTGTGTGTGTGTGTGCTGACCAGGAAATAGATCATCGAATTTTCAGCCCGCTTCTCTAGCGTGCATAAGTACATATATACTATCGATAATCTAGCGTTTATTTAAAAACTATTCATAAATAGGCCAAAAAATGACAACGTGTTTTGTGTATTCCACTGAAGGGCGATTCCTGGCAGAATCTTAATTTTTTTCTGGAAATTTCCAAAAACTAGCGTTTTTCAAAATGGTAAACGGAAATGTACCGATGTAAAAACAATCCGTTTCGTACATGTTGACTGCAAGCAAGTCATTGATAAGCGACGGGCGTATTAGACACATAGCCATAATATAGAATATAGAAATAGCTCCGCGAAAATCATGAAATATCGGAAAATCAGTCTCAAATGGCTGGCATTTAAGCGATAAATCGTGCGCCCCCTGCTGGCACTCAAAGTGTTAAAGCTAGTGCTCTGGTAATGCATCCACTCAACTCATAGAAAATTCAGCATCAGGCTATTCTAAAAGTATTGATACTATAAATACTTACTTACTTACTTACTTACTTACTAATACTGATACTAATAAAAGGAGTATTTAACCGCTTTTAACAGCTGGTTATCGAGATACCTTTCTAGTATCTGTATCTTGCAACACTAGTAAAGACATTATATTGACATTCTGATTTAGAACTTTCTAAATAAAAGTAAATTTATCTGACTGCTTGTATTAATTGATGAAAAAGTAGCCATGTGCAGTAATATAGATTATAAAATTGAGGATGTAATATATTGAGCTGCATCGAGATGTATCATAGAATCGAATCGCGGACAGCTGAATCATAATCGAATCGAATCGTGAGGCCAGTGAAGATTCCCAGCTCTATCAGAGGTTCCCAGGTTATTGCTGAGAAGCAGCATGTTTTGCTTGAGTTGTTAAGACACTACCCTGAACTCTTTGGGTCGAATTGTTTGCAAGAAAAGGATTCACTGCTTGTTTGTAACTGGTCGGAAAGTAAATTTTTTGGCCAATGTTGAAGAGCTCAACCAAATGAGTATAATATAATAGCAATTAATCAACAGGATGAAGCTTCATTTGGTGTCAAGATGGGACAGGGGAAAGACAGAGAGGGGTATAGAAACTGGTGCAGAATATGGATATCCAACAGAATGAGACTGATCCAAAATGGCAGCTTTGTTACTTGAGTCACATCACATGCTGCCATTTTGCTCTTATGTCATGCTTGGTGGGTGGAAAGGAATGAGGATGACAAGAGGTTTGTACAAACAAATTTATGAAAATCCTCCTCCGGATAACTGAACGTGTGAAACGGTCTTCATAAGTGGTCAAAATGATCGCAGCTGGGTTCCCATGAATGAAGAACGTCATTCTTAAACTGGAAGCGTGTTCTCGTACACCTGAATTTGCATACAGAGGGGTGGGGGAAACTGTACAGCTGTACAAGCAAAACTGTACATTGGAATATCGACAAAACCTTACTTGGTCCCAAGAAGAGGGTCTCGTGTATTATTGGGTTAGGACATTTACTGTACATTTACAGGGGCCAGTTTCGAATTGCAGTCTCCCGTAGGTGCTCTTTGAGAGTGGTTTTGAAAGTGGGTAGTGATTAACATTCCTTTACAGCTTTGGGTAGGGCGTTCCACATTGATGTGGCATAATTGCGAAACGTGTTTAGTCCCTTGTTTGAACCGAATCTGGGTTTAACATGATTTGTTAAGCTCCCTCTGGTGTTGTGGTCGTGGTATTCACTGACCTTTGGGAAGTATTTTGACATGTACATGGGTACCTTAGTCGTATTATAGTGTATCTTGTAGACCAGGCCCGTTGCAAGTTGCTGTACTCTACTCTACCGTACGTCTACTCTAAGCCATTCTAGGTAGTCAAAGTGGGCAGGGGTGAGGTGGGTTCTAGGAGTAAGGTCAAGTAGTAGTCTGACCAGTTTGTTTTGTGATGTTTGTAATCTTGTTTTTAGCACCTTTGAGGTGCTTTGGTACAATGAGGTGCAAGCATAGTCGTAGTACCCTTGAATGAGTGCTCCTGCCAGAGTCTTCAGGGTATTGTTGTTTACCAGAGAGGAGATCCAGTACAAGAATCTAGTTCGTTGGTTGACTTTTTTTTATTACATTGGATGCCATTTTGTCACAGGAAAGATTTGCCTCTAGGATGGAACCCAGGTATGTAATTTCATCTTTCCTTGTGACAATATTGTCACCCACTGTAACTGAGAAGCCGTCGGTCTTGCTGAGTTTGTTATTTGATCCGAAGAGAATGGACTCTGTTTTACCCAGGTGTAATGATAGTTTGTTATCAGCGAGCCAGGTGCAGATTCTGCCGAGTTCTGAGCTGAGGGTTTTTTCAACCTGTAACTTGTTCTTGTCAGAGACCAGCAGGGCTGAGTCATCCGCGAACAAGAACAAGTTGCAGTCACAAGCTGATGACATGTCATTTGCATAAATTAGGAACAGTAGCGGTCCTAGTATGCTTCCTTGTGGAACACCACAGCTCACTGTGAGGGGGGGGATAGACGTTTACCTCCACCATCTGTTCTCTCCTCTCAAGGTAGGATTGCATCCAGCTCACTGATAAACTATCAAAACCAATTGCTTTTAGCTTGTCAATCAGAATGGAGTGATTGACAGTGTCGAAGGCCTTTTTTAGGTATTTTCCATCTTAATGTAAACAGCCTTAGACACAAACTGGCAGAAATAAGACAGCATTTCATTAGCGGTAAGGTAAACATTTTATGTTTCTCTGAAACTAAACTGGATTCATCAATAACAGACCCGGAAATAGAATTGGAGGGCTATTCAATAGTCCGTAATGACAGGAATAGGCATGGAGGTGGTGTCTGTATGTACATTCATAAAGACACCAAATTCATTAACCGTACAGACCTAGATCATGAGGCTATTGAAACTGTTTTTGTAGAAATTCTATTTGAAAGGGCTAAATCTGTTCTAGTCGGCACAATTTACAGACCGCCAGACCAAAATGGCTTTTATGATGTGTTGGATGCGTGCTTAGCTGGAGCTGAGGATGCAGAAAAGATTCTTATTGGGGATTGGAACACGGATATGCAACAAAAAGATGCACCGTCTTCAAATCCTTCAATAGGTTTTGTGATCTGCACGGCCTCAGCCAGCTAATCACCCAACCCACACGTGTATGTGAGTCAACTCAGACTACCATTGACCTCATCCTGACCTCTGACAAGTCCAAGAGCTCCAATAAAGGGGTTATAGCATGCGGGTTAAGTGATATTTATATGTTATTCTGTACCCGCAAAAAGCTAAAACAAGAGGCTGGCTGTCACAAAACAATCACATCTAGAGACCTCAAAACCTACTCTAGCGAGGCCTTTAACTCTCCTAAAGCACCCGACGCGGTACCGCCCAATAGCGCACTGTCTTTTCTTTTCGGCACTATTTTCTAATTTTTTGGCGGAGGGACACCATTTTTTGTGGCCATATTACGAACACCGGCCCCCACACACACAGCAAGTATCACTCCGCAGCTCTCACCAGAAGTCTATAAAAAAAAACGTCAACCGCAGCTCCCGTTTTCCAAACTTTCCCCCAGAGCGAGCGGTCGCACAATGAATTTTCTCCGGGGAATCTGCGCCTGCCTGTACATTTCGAAACAACCGTGTAAGTACTGTTTTACTAATCTGTTGGACTTCTTATAGCATTCGTTAACTTTTATGACCGTCTAGTGTTTGTGAGATGTTTTTACATAGATTCTGGTCATATTTTCCATCAAAAATCTTGTTTTGAAATCTACCGTGTGCGACTAGCAATTTCCCCCCAGGGAGAGTTACCTGTGAGTTGGCTAACATTCAGCGCTAGTTGCAGGCTAGCTGCAGGCTATTTATTTCGCAAATGCAGTGTTTTCAAATAAGCCACATTGCTGTATTTAGTGTATTCATTAGTGGGTCATATTCCTATATGTAACATATCTCATTTTATCAACTTAGAATTGACGGCAGTGTCTAGATGCTGGAACTAGCTCCCATGCTAACAGCACCGGCTGAGATCCAGGAACAGCGCCGTCATTCCCCTACCCAGGACAAAACCTTCAAGAAGGGCGAGGTTCTAGAAGGAAGACAAGGCTCTATGAAGATAATGGGGTACGTTTGAAGAAAATGTTTAACACACACATGAACGTTTTATAATTATCATCACAATATGTAAATAAAAAAAATATATAATTTTTTTTATCAAATCTAGTTCATTAATTAATTAATAACTTTTGAACAATAGATGCTATTTCTAATCTGTCAGCTGTTCTATATTGCCAACAAGATTGTCTACATTCCATTCAATATACATAAATCTGATTTAAGCAAGGAAAGTGTAATTTAATACATTTTTATCTTCCAAGTTTAATTTCAACAAGTTCAAGTGCAACTACATATGAACCATAATAATAAGAATTATGATGATAATCATACACTTATTTTATATCATTGGAAAGCCCTAGTTGTTAGCTTTAAAATGGCACCAAATATGAGATACTTTGAAATACCCAGTAACTAATAATCTATCACAAACCAATGCAATATCATGTTCAGGGATTTCCTAAATACAAGATAGCCCTGCCTTGAACTGGAGAGTCTGGACTGGTCAGATGAGCTCAATGGTACACTGGTTGAAGAAACATGACTTGGTTTCAAAACCAAATTTTCAACAATACTAAACAACATGGCCCCCCTAAGAACCACCAGGGTAAAAAATCGCGCTGAGCCGTGGATGCACACTGAAATACTGACCGCTATGAAAACCAGAGACAAAAAATGCTCTGAGTTTCGTAAAAGTCAGTCAAAGCTTACCAAAAGCACGAGCAGTGAACTCCAAGCCCACGTGACTGAACTCAAACTGGAAAGAAACAGACTAATAAATGACGTAAACTCCATGATCAAAACAGCAAAAAAGAAAAATTCATCAATGACAAAACCGAGGAAAACAAAAACAAACCACGTGAACTTTGGAAATTACTCAATAACCAACTAGGCTGCAGTAAAAAACTTAAAACCAGATTCTCAAACATAAACATAAAGACGGACAACACGCTCATCACAGACAAGCTGGATGTAGCCAATTACTTAAACAGTTTCTTCACAAACATAGCCACAACACTGGTAAACAAACTACCCTCCCACTCAGGGCAGTATGGGGTAGAACACATAGTAGCATACTACAAGAACCTAGGGGTCCACAAAGACGACTTCAAACTGGAAATGGTAACAACAGATGAGGTACTCGAAAAACTGAGTGCCCTCCAACCTAACAAGGCCACTGGCCATGACAACATCCCCTCCAAATTCCTCAGAGACTCAGCAGCCGCCATCACCCCAGTCATCACACACATAATAAACCTCTCCATAAAACAGGGACACGTCCCCAAGGACTTCAAAATTGCGAGAGTAACACCCCTGCACAAAAAAGGCAGTAAATTAGACCCTGGCAACTACCGCCCTGTTTCTATCCTTACCTCCATCTCGAAAGTCATGGAAACATTTTTATACAAACATACGAAAAATACCTTGCGGAAAAAAATCTAATCTACGAATTCCAATCTGGCTTCAGAACATCCCACTCCACTGACACATGCCTTCTCTATTTAAACGACCACATCAAACAAGAGGTGGACACGGGCAAATACTGCGGCATGGTCATGCTGGACCTACAAAAGGCCTTCGACACTGTCAATCACACCATTCTGATTGACAAGCTAAAAGCAATTGGTTTTGATAGTCTATCAGTGAGCTGGATGCAATCCTACCTGGAGGGGAGAGAGCAGATGGTGGAGGTAAACGGTACCCTATCCCCCCCCCTCACAGTGAGCTGTGGTGTTCCACAAGGAAGCATACTAGGTCCGCTACTGTTCCTAATTTATGCAAATGACATGTCGTCAGCTTGTGACTGCAACTTGTTCCTGTTTGCGGACAACTCAGCCCTGCTGGTCTCTGACAAGAACAAGTTACAGGTTGAAAAAACCCTCAACTCAGAACTAGGCAAAATCTGCATATGGCTTGCTGATAACAAACTATCATTACACATGGGCAAAACAGAGTCCATTCTCTTCGGTTCAATTAACAAACTCAGCAAGACCGACGGCTTCTCAGTTACAGTGGGTGACAATATTGTCACAAGGAAAGAAGATATTACCTACCTGGGTTCCATCCTAGAGGCAAATCTTTCCTGTGACAAAATGGCATCCAATGTAATAAAAAAAGTCAACCAACGAACACGATTCTTGTACCGGATCTCCTCACTGGTAAACAAGAATACCCTGAAGACTCTGGCAGGAGCACTCATTCAAGGGTACTACGACTATGCTTGCACCTCATGATACCAAAGCACCTCAAAGGCGCTAAAAACAAAATTACAAACATCCCAAAACAAACTGGTCAGACTACTGCTTGACCTTACTCCTAGAACCCACCTCACCCCTGCCCACTTTGACAACCTATGATGGCTTAGAGTAGACGTACGGTAGAGTAGAGTACAGCAACTTGCAATGGGCCTGGTCTACAAGATACACTACACGACCAAGGTACCCATGTACATGTCAAAATACTTCCCAAAGGTCAGTGAATACCACGATCACAACACCAGAGGGAGCTCCACAAATCATGTTAAACCCAGATTCGGCTCAAACAAGGGACTAAACACGTTTCGCAATTATGCCACATCAATGTGGAATGCCCTACCCAAAGCTGTAAAGGAATGTGAATCACTACCCACTTTCAAAAACACCTACGGGAGACTGCAATTCGAAAACTGGCCCCTGTAAATGTCCTAACACAACCCCACCCCGCAATGTACAGTAAATGACCAAGTATGGTCTTGTCAATATTCCAATGTACAGTTTTGCTTGTTCAGTTGTACAGTGTCCCCTACCCACCCCTCCTACCCAACCTCTGAGCTGTACTGTACCCATTCTGCAATATGTTAATAAAGTTTTCAATCAATCAATCAATGAGCATGACCATGCCGCAGTATTTGCCCGCGTCCACCTCTTGTTTGATGTGGTCGTTCAAATAGAGAAGGCATGTGTCAGTGGAGTGGGATGTTCTGAAGCCAGATTCGACCTGTTCGTAGACTATTTTTTCCATGACTTTCGAGATGGAGGTAAGAATAGAAATAGGGCGGTAGTTGCCTGGGTCTAATTTGCTGCCCTTTTTGTATTCTCCTTATAAGGAGAGAATAAACATTGCATCTGGGTCGTGCTAGATTAGATTCAAATGTATTGTTATCATACAGCACAAGTACATTACAACAAAAATAAGTTTGGCGTCCAACCAGAGTATAAATGTAACAGTAAAGTGCAATAGTAACATACAATACACAGGTGATTAAACTGGTTAACCTCTTAACCTTGAGCGGTCCGGTACAAGATTGATATCACGCCATAAATCGATAGTTACATAACGTATTAATGTTGCGTTTCTTTTTCAAATGTAGCCAAGAGTAAAGACCCTAACCCTGTCAAAACAGCAGTCAAAGTGTATATTTTCAGCACTACGTTTGTTTACCAATGATTGGTGAAATATGAGTTTACAGAAATCTCACCACATTAGGGCTGTCAACGAATATTCGAATTGTATGAATTGCGTTTCATACAAAATAAAACAGCCCCGGCGGTCTCCATCTCGACTTCTCGTGTGCGTTCAGACACACGAGAAGTCGAGATGGAGACCGCCGGGGCTGTTTTATTAAATTTTTACACAAAGAATTTAAGCACCCTAATTTTTGCGTTTTTTATAGCACTTTATTGTAAATCATCCCACAGGGCAAAACAACTTTGTTTAGTCACATTTCTAGGAATTGTGTACCTTAATTTTATTTAAACAAAACATGAAACAAGTATATAGGCTATACTGTAGGCTTACTGATATTGAATAATTAATTGACATCATGGTTTGATTACTATTTCACGTTTCATGTCAAGGAAAATATATGGTTTGATGTTTATCACAGCTTTTTCGGAGGCGTGCTGTTATGTATAAATGTCCATTCTATATACCGTAAACTTTCATTCATTTGATCTTGCTCCGAGAGACAGGCCCTTTTAAGAGATTCAGATAATACATTATTCTATTTGTATTCTGGTGTACTAGGTATGTTTTTTTTTTGTATCTACTTTTTCTCCCCATTTTAAATTTTTCTCCCTTCCCCAATTTCGTATTGTCCAATTCTACCCTCCCCTGTCTCGAACGTTGTTAGGCCATGCCTCCCACAAGCCGGCTGCAATGTGGACGAAGCCTTGCATCACGTGTCCCCTCCGGTACACGAGGAGGCAGCCGTCGCATCTTTTCACCTGCACAGCGCGATCTCTCAGCGGCGAGGGTCTGCGTGGGAGGGACACGCCGCCCCCATCGCTTCCTGATTCTACTGTGCAGGCGCACCAACCGACCTGTAGGAGTCGCTGTCCACAACGTCCGATCCCCACCCACCAGCTTCCCACCCCCTAATACTGCCAATTGTATTAGTATGAACGACCAGCCAAGCTGGTAGCAACGCCGAGAGCTGGGCTCGAACCCAGCATCTCCTGCGTTGGTGGCGAGCGCCTTGCCCACTGCGCCACCTAGCCGCCCTGTGTACTAGGTATGTTGATATTTATTTTGTTTAAATAAATGACCTATAGCCTACTAGTTAGAAGGAATGTCATGTCATTTTTGGCCAATTTTAATAGCCCTACAGAACATGGAGTCAGAAAAAGGCGCATATTGACACGAGCACTTGGCGCAACCTAACTTGAGTGTAGTATTTTGAGAGAAGAGACCCAGGACTTTCACTTCCCAGCTCATGCCAGCCCCTGTCAATCACCTGACTTCTAGCGTCAAGCTTTTTTTATTTCTCATTATTTTCGGGATCATATCTCATGGGTGGAACAAACCCAGGGGTGCGTTGCTCATAGGACGGGGTTGCACGCCGTGCAACCGGCTCTGTGAGCAGAAGCATGCACATGCACGGATGTGCACTCGCGTGCACACAGGAATGCGCTGCACTCGACTGATGCGCCAACTCGCTAAGTATCCACCTGGCTACTTTGCATAACAATAGCGCCGGTCGTCAGGTGTGTTCAAATACGTTCTCAGATACATTCACACAAAACTTGTGAATGAAATGTGTTACATCCCATTCGTAGAGGCAATTAGGCACTGTCTTTAGTCTGTGCTTATGCAAGGGAACATTTATGTGCATGCGCAGGAGCGAGCGTGCACGTGGCGTCATTAAAAAAAAATTAAAGTCACTTGCCTGCAATTTTTCATCAAGTTCTTCCAGCAGGGTTTGCTCCAACGCTCTCTCCATGTCATTGATGGAGTCACTATGCCTGTGTATATAGACCTGCGTCGGTTTGAAAGTCGGGGGTGAAACGGAGGTCTAGGGCCTCCACAGGTGCGTTTGATAAGAGCTGGCGGACACTATGGGGTTGTGACTCCGATTAAAGACTCACAGGGCGATGCTTCAGTTAAAGATTTGTATTTGGGAATATCCATGTGTGGTTTTCTACAAAGAAATACAATACAATATACATTAGTAAACAGTAATGACATACATAAACATAATGTCATAAACATGTGGTCTATAGCTACAATAATATTCATTAATAATATAATACAACTAGTAACTAAGACAATAAGTTAACCTGAGTTATTAATATAACGAAAGGTTATCCTATAACCTAGTTATATGAATACTGGCAGAGCGTCTCGCTCTTTGCCATTATGAGATATCTCTTATCTCCTAGCACCTACTGTGCTCACGAACAAACAATTGCACTCACATGCACGTGACCAGGCCACGCCCCCGGGTCCTACTATATGACACCGGACATGGTCACACTCTACCTTCCTCAGAAAAAGTTTCCAACACTGAAAACCCAACCAAGGGACCTCAGGGCGCTAAGAGCGAGACGCTCTGCCAGTATTCATACAACTAGGTTATAGGATAACCTTTCGTTATATTATCATACTGGTCATCGCGTCTCGCTCTTTGCCATTATGCGATAGGGGACAGAGCAGACGCGTGACCCGACAAGTGTACCCCCTGAGGGCCCGTAAGCCCCACTACCAGGCAGGAGGGGAGTCCCGTCCACCCGCCCGTCCTAACGAAGGGGGGGAGGCAGTCAACTCCACCAAAGTGCGAAAAAGGGGGAACCAGAGACCCCTGAAAAACGCACAGCACAGGCGAGACCACGTGCGACACATCACCCGTGGCACACACCTACACACCCCTGCTAGCCCACCAAAGGCGGGACGCAGGAGAGGTCCCAGACCTCAGAACCGCCTGGGAGACAAAACCCCCAGTCATGTCCATGAGGGAAAACTTAACGAAGGGACCCGGGGAGGACCAGGAGGCCGCAGCACAGATGTCCTCCACCGAGGCCCCCCCTAACAGGGCAGCAGCCCGAGGGGGGACCTGTCCAGCCAACGTGCAGCAAAAGGCAACGCCCCTGCACAACCAATGTGACAGGTGCTGCTTGGACAGCGCCTCACCCGTGCAAGGGCCACCGTAACAAACAAACAGTTGAACGGAAGCCCTGAGAGCCCGAGTCCTGAGGTAAACCCCCAGTATCCACGGACAGGATACGACAAGTGAAGGCCCGCCTCCAATTCACTAGCGTGAGGAGGCGGACGAACGCCTGAACCACAATATCCCTGGAGCGAAAGAGCTCCGGATATTCTTTGGCACGAAGACTGGATTAGGCCTCAGAGTCGCACCGCTATCGGCCGAATAGACAGGCACTCAGGCCGCACCGAGAGAACACACAGCTCACCCACGCGTTTAGCGGAGGTGATGGCCAAAAAGAACGCTGTCTTCAAGACAGCAGATCCAATGGCGCCTGCTCAAGAGGCTCAAACAGGGCCTCCGACAACCGGCCCAGGACCAGTTGGAGGTCCCACTCGGAGACAGAGAACGTTCCACAGGCTTGAGACACTGAGCGCCAAGCAGGAATGTTCCACGAGAGGGTGGCTGAACAATGTTCCGCCCCCACACTCGACCATACGCCACTCCCCAGCGTAAGCCGTGGTAGAGGACGGAGCGTGCGCGTACCGGATAGCGTCAACCACAGAATAGTCAAGACGCATCCCCACCAGATTCACACTGTCAGCAGCCAAGCCTAGAGGCTGCCCCAGAACAGGAGGCAGAACAGAGTTCCGCGTGCCTGAGAGAGGGCCCGCGGTGACCACGAAACAGGCCACGGCGGGGCCACCAAGAGCTGAATCAGGGTCGGGGACCACACAGCTGAGCCCCAGCCCGGCGCGACCAGGACCAAGTCCCGCGCTCCCGACGTACCCACCCCAACAGCTGAGCTATCAGGTGTAAGGGGGGGAATGCGTACAGAATCCTGGACGGCCACGGAATCGGTCCCAAACCTGCCCGACTATGTCTGGACGTAGTCCCCACTCGTCAGGGTGAGGACCGCCCGCGACATCACACCTGCACCCACATTCTCCCTGCCGGGGATGTGGAGAGCCCTCAGGCAGAGCAGATGGAGAACGCCCATAGCCAGAGCCTGACCGCCGCCGGTGCAGACGGGGGGAGCGCACTCCTCCCTGTCTGACAATATACGACACTGATGTCGTGTTGTCCGTCCTGACCAAAACATGCTTGCCCACCACAAGGTGGTCGAGCCATTTGAGGACCAGAAGGACTGCCTTCAATTCCAACACATTGAATGTAGCGCAGACTGGGCAGCATGGTCTTGCCAGCTGCCCCCTACTGCGTTGGCCCAAGACATCACCCCCCCCCCCATCCCATGAGGGAGGCGTCGGTGAAGACCGTGAGGTGTGACAGCCTGCTGCCCACAGGGACCCCACAGGTGAGGGCACCAGACCCTCCCCAGAAGACAAGGTCCCCCAGTACTGACATGGGAACCTTCAGCCGCTTCCACATGTCTCACACCAGGTCCATTTCCATACTGGAAAAAACCCACCTCTGTATCCTCCTCATGAAGAGGAAGCCAAGAGGGACCCCAGCAGCAGGCGCATCACGGACAGCGCCGTAACCATCCTAGGACGGAGCCTCCCGAGCGCGCCGAGAACCCAACCACTCGCCGCCGCTCCGAGAGGGATGCCCATATAGACCTTGAGCTTAGAAAAAGCCCAAGTACTCCACCCGTTGACTGGGAAGAGGAGAACTCTACTTCCAGTCTACAGCAAAACCCAGGCTGGTGAGACACCACCTGCCTGGTATGAGACCTGGCGATCTACCCTGACCGGCCAAAGGACCAGAACGTCATCCAGGGCAGAATACAATTCGTAACCCCCGACGACGCAGAGGCGTGGCCTGGTCACGTGCATGTGAGTGCAATTGTTTGTTCGTGAGCACAGTAGGTGCTAGGAGATAAGAGATATCTCATAATGGCAAAGAGCGAGATGCGATGATGACCAGTATGATAATATAACCTACCATTTCACATTACATAGACTGTATGCAGGGAAATTAAACAATACAAGTAGGAACACACTGTAAACCAAATGTAAATATACATTCAATGCACTAACAGTAACAAGTGACAAGTTATATTTATATAGCCTAGCTAACACACAACTAAGCTAACCAGCATGGCATGGCTAACAGCATCTCACTAGCAGAGAGAAACAACATCAACAGAAATGGATCAATAAAGTAAGCTGCAGTAAATGAATTAGGCAAAAACAAAACATAAATACTGTACTTACATCTGTCATTGACTCACAATTTGCCCAAAAGGAGAGAGGTAACTGTAGCATACCATCAAACAGCTGGACTGAGACAAACTGGCCAAAGTTAGGAAAGAAACTCTTAAAGGGCCAGTAACCTTACCAGCAAACCAGAATCCGACACTAGCTGGAGCACATCACACACTGAACAATTACACTGGCATAAAATCAATCACTCTCTCATCATGTCAACAACATATTAAAGGGCAATTACAAATAAAAAAAAGTCGTATTATTAACAAGGACTTTCCTACAGTGACAAATAAAACTAAACTTGAACTTGTTAGGTGGTATAATAGGTTGTTGAATGAGAATGAACAGTTTGAACAATTTAGGAAAGATATTATCCAAAGCGCTTTACAATTTGTTCCTCACATTTTACCCATTCACTCACATATTCACACACAGATGGCGGAAGCAACCATTCAAGGTGCCAACCTGTTCATTGGGAGCAGTTAGGTGTTAACTGTCTTGCTCAAGGACACTTCGGCGGGAATCGAACCAGGAACCTCCAGATTACCACAAGACTGCTCTACCTCCACTGTCGCCTGTACATTGTATATTGCTGTTGCACTTTACTGTTACATTTGCACTCTGGTTGGATGCCAAATTTATTTTCTTTGTACTGTACTTGTGCTGTATGATGACAATACATTTGAATCTAATCTAATATAATCAAATGGCTAACTCACACAGTATTTCCACTTTTACAATGGCTGATGAATGATAGCTCCATGTTGGATTTTCTTTTGGGAACATGTCCCAACATAATCCCAGTCCTAGTATAGTTATCAAGTAGACAACGTTAGAAATACAGCTACTTGAGGCGGTTAGGTGGCCGAGCGGAGATTGCGTTCGTCACCAGCCTGTTCGAATCCAGCTCACAGCTCCGGGGTTGTCACCAGCTTGGCTGGCCGTCCAGGGTGGGAGAAGCTGGCGGGGTGGGTCCGGGTCGTTGTAAACAGCGACTCCTACAGTTCGGTCGGGGCGCCTGCTAAGCGCGGATAGGACTTGAGGGGGATAGTGTGATCCTCCCACACGCTACGCCCTCTCAATGAGAATCCGCGCTGCCAGGTGAAAAGAAGCGGTGATTGGCTGGACGTGTGTCGGAGGAAGCACGTGGTAGCCTCCACTCTCCCAGATGATCTGACTGTGGGGGGTGGGTGCGCAGCGACCAGGAAGGGACTGGGAATTGGCATGCGACTAACATTGGGATGGGAGAAAAATCGGAGGAAGATGGAGGGGGGAAAAGATAAAAAAAAAAAAAAAAAAAATACAGCTACTTAACTTATCCATAAAATATCCATAAAACTATATCAGAGTCAAAATTCACATTTAAATAATTGAAATATATTTATCAATGCGATTTCTTTTTGTACTGCAGTTTTTTTTGCACCGGACTGTATAAATCCTTGTATATCTTCCTGTACATTTGACATTTTACTGTATATTTTTGGACTTTAGAATGTATATATACATATTTTAGAATGTATATATTTTACTGTGTATTCTTATTTTTGTCTATACCTAAATGTTTATTGTGAGCAATCTGTGGTGCTGAATTTCCCTTGAGATTAATAAAGTACTTCTATTCTATTCTATTAATTGCCTATCTCTCCATTCTTTGTATGACCACCTCATTCAGCCATTCCACTCTCCACTCTCCCCCCTTGGCTCTGCCTATGTAACCCAGTGGGAAATTTACATTTCATGGAATGTTTTATGACCATAAGAGGTATTTTGGTTTATTTTGTGTTAATATGTTCTAATGTTTATATGTTTATTTGAATCGAATTAGAAAGGAATACTAAAACAATAATATATTATTTACCTTTATTTTGATTGGTTGAGGTCATAAAATAATGTACTTATTGATCACAGGAAAAAGGTACATATAGTATGTTATGTTATAGCCATAAGTAATATATTGACGTATTTACAAAAATGTACAATGTGTACATATTACAAATAAGTAGTATATTGACGTATCTATGTATTTACAAATAAGTACATTACATATTAAAGAAATGTTAACTTTCAACGTTTTCAGAAAACCTTTTGTGTTCCCCTGCTGGGGAACAACCCCGGGACGCTCACATGGGAGGCAAGTGCCTTTACCTCAAGACTACCAAGACACTTTTCTGGTAGCCTCACCCAAACCCTAACCCTTAAACTAACCACAACCGTAACCCTACCATAACCCTAAATGTATATATTAACCATAACTAATTTTAAATGTTAAAAACTAATCATGATCACAGTATTGCTGTGTTTAGTCTAGTGATGAGTGGATGCCAAGGGTACATGATAACATGAATTACAAAACATTAAATTATGTAAACAGTAAGACAAGAGCAGTAGTACAGTACAGTACAATCAAAAACATAATAGTATAGTACAAATAAATAAGACAATGGGACAGTAGAAGGTCAAGGAAAACATTACAAAATTACAATTTAGTAGAATGTCTAGGGGAAGAAACGTCTTGAATCTGCGGGTCAGTCCTCCATACCCAGGGTGACTGGGGTCTCAGTGGGGAGAACAGTTCATACCCAGGGTGACTGGGGTCTCAGTGGGGAGAACAGTTCATACCCAGGGTGACTGGGGTCTCAGTGGAGAGAACAGTTCAGGGTGACTGGGGTCTCAGTGGGGAGAACAGTTCATACCCAGGGTGACTGGGGTCTCAGTGGAGAGAACAGTTCAGGGTGACTGGGGTCTCAGTGGAGAGAACAGTTCATACCCAGGATGACTGGGGTCTCAGTGGGGAGAACAGTTCATACCCAGGATGACTGGTCTCAGTGGAGAGAACAGTCCAAGGTAACTGGGGTCTGATGATGAAACGGGCCTTGTTCCAACACCGGTATGGAAGATCTCCACAATGGACGGAAGTGCACATCCATTTCACCATGAAGCCAATTCACAAGGTAAATATATACCAGTCCTGTCAGTCTTTTTTATAGGATATGAGTTTTTTTCATTTAAAATAAGTCTTGAATGGCTCTACATTCCGACAGCCATCACTGATATAGACTATAGAGTGTTTGGTCAGTAACATGGGTCTCCCAGTCCCTCCGTTTTGCAGTAAACACAAAATACATTTTCTGGTATCCCTTCCCACTTTATCCAAGAGAACCATAGATATTTACAAGAAATCTTGCCCAAGCCAAGTTTGTTGGCAGATTATCTTGTTTCAAGCACATACAGTATTTGTTTTTATTTCTTATTTTTGTCAGACCATTTTTGCGGTGTGGAATTCTCTCTCTTGATTGGACAAAGTGGGAACAGGATACCAGAAAATGTATTTTATGTTTACTGCAGAGTGGAGGGACTGAGACCCATGTTACTGACCAAACACTCTGTATCATGTGTCAAATGTCTTGTGATTGTGAGTACTATAGCAATTACTGTGAGATATAATAAGAAATCTAAAAAGTTGCCAAAAATCGACGGCAGCCTGTAGCTCTTTTAAGCTTTGACTTGCTGACCTCTTGTTAAACTATTAGGTTTGTTGTTGTTCTCGAAATGCCCACCTAGATTCAGTGGATGTGAGGCAGTGGAGCTGGTCAGTACAACCTATACTATCTAGTATCTAGTATGTAGAATAGATGATGAGACCTTGTATGTTCCAATGATGAAGCATGGCAGCCTCTTCTACACAAATACCTGTCCATCTATTGTACATTTGCAAACATGCATCATAGGAAGACATTTAGTACATTTGTAATTCTGTCATTTAAAATGCATTTGTAAATACAGGAGTAGTGTGTCCTGGGTTTTTTAACGTGCTTAATCAGCCACAGGGGGGTGCTGGGAGACCGCATGTAGAATTATCTATTTCAAGGGAGACTGCAGGTTGGTGAAAGACACCAATAACCAATAAAACCGTCTGTGAAATGTATCTTTTTCATTGTGCTTTTTGTCTTGCATACATACATACCGGTACATTATTATACATCTTCTTTTCTTTATACCTTAGTGCATAGTGGATTTAATTATTGAGGCTCTGAAGGGACAAAATCCCCACAAACCATCTCCCTGTTTTCATTAGGGATACATAATGGCATTTTTTAGGGATACATAATGGGTCGTGTACAGAAAGATTCTCTTTGGGAGTTTTCCCGTAGAGGACAATAGCCAGATAAAACATTTCCCCCAAACAAACCCAACTCTGTCATCACGCACAATAATGGCTTTATGCTAATTCCCCCCCGCTGAGTTTCGGTGCCTCGATCGTCATTATTTAGACAACAATGTAGTCCATATGATCCCAGAGCAAATGTCAAAACACGTTGAGATGCATTGAAGTGGAAGAGGTGGCAGCTGAGACTTGAGGAGTTTCTCAAGTGAAAAATATTCTTCCAGTTGGGTCATACTTGGAGCAGCTATAAGGGAAATTTGACTAAACAAACAAACAAAACAAAACATTAGGAGGACTTTAGCTGTCTGCCGACAACTGTGAAAGCCATCTGGTTTAGAATGAAAATCACAGCTGGTTTTTGTCTGATCGATTACTTTTTTTAACCTTTTTAATATATATTTTTCTTATTAACTTTTCTAAGCATTGGATATTAAATCATTGCGTTGTCTTCTACAGTCATTTGGGCTTATCTTTACAGAGGATGCCAGTAATTCCAGAGGGGACTGCGAATGTAACTGCTTGTTAGGCAGTACTTTGTCTATAACATGTCAACTCCAACAACCAGGACAATATGGATCTGCATTTAAATTGAATATGGAACCGTTTTTTTATGTTAATTTCATTACCCATTGTTTTACTTGACACATAGTTTTGTTGATCACCTGGCTGGCTGTAAGGAATTTTAAGATCATATTACATAATGCAGACAATACATATACTGTACATTAATTAGTTGTGCAGACATCAAAAAGACTGTGCACATCACTGAGCTGATAGTCAGCATCCTTCCAGCATGTTCAGTGTTTCCACCAAGAACCAAGAACCACCAGGGTAAAAAATCGCGCTGAGCCGTGGATGCACTCCGAAATACTGGCCGCTATGAAAACCAGAGACAAAAAATGCTCTGAGTTTCGTAAAAGTCAGTCAAAGCTTACTAAAAGCACGAGCAGTGAACTCCAAGCCCACGTGACTGAACTCAAACTAGAAAGAAACAGACTAAGAAACGACGTAAACTCCATGATCAAAACTGCAAAAAAGAATTTCATCAATGACAAAACTGAGGAAAACTAAAACAAACCACGTGAACTTTGGAAATTACTCAATAATCAACTAGGATGCAGTAAAAAACTTAAAACCAGATTCTCAAACATAAACATAAAAACGGACAACACGCTCATCACAGACAAGCTGGATGTAGCCAATTACTTAAACATTTTCTTCACAAACATAGCCACAACACTGGTAAACAAACTACCCTCCCACTCAGGGCTTTATGGGGTAGAACACATAGTAGCTTACTACAAAAACCTAGGGGTCCGCAAGGACGACTTCAAGCTGGAAATGGTAACAACAGATGAGGTACTCAATAAACTGAGCGCCCTCCAACCTAACAAGGCCACTGGCCACGACAACATCCCTTCCAAATTCCTCAGAGACTCAGCAGCCGCCATCACCCCAATCATCACACACATAATAAACCTCTCCATAAAACAGGGACACGTCCCCAAGGACTTCAAAATTGCGAGGGTGACCCCTCTGCACAAAAAGGGCAGCAAATTAGACCCAGGCAACTACCGCCCTGTTTCTATTCTCACCTCCATCTCGAAAGTCATGGAAAAAATAGTCTACGAACAGGTCGAAAAGTACCTAGCGGAAAAAAATCTAATCTACGAATTCCAATCTGGCTTCAGAACGTCCCACTCCACTGACACATGCCTTCTCTATTTGAATGACCACATCAAACAAGAGGTGGACGCAGGCAAATACTGCGGCATGGTCATGCTGGACCTACAAAAGGCCTTTGACACGGTCAATCACTCCATTCTGATTGACAAGCTAAAAGCAATTGGTTTTGATAGTTTATCAGTGAGCTGGATGCAATCCTACCTTGAGGGGAGGGAACAGATGGTGGAGGTAAACGGTACCCTATCCCCCCCCCTCACAGTGAGCTGTGGTGTTCCACAAGGAAGCATACTAGGACCGCTACTGTTCCTAATTTACGCAAATGACATGTCGTCAGCTTGTGACTGCAACTTGTTCCTGTTTGCGGACGACTCAGCCCTGCTGGTCTCTGACAAGAACAAGTTACAGGTTGAAAAAACCCTCAGCTCGGAACTAGGCAGAATCTGCATATGGCTCGCTGATAACAAACTATCATTACACATGGGCAAAACAGAGTCCATTCTCTTCGGTTCAAATAACAAACTCAGCAAGACCGACGGCTTCTCAGTTACAGTGGGTGACAATATTGTCACAAGGAAAGATGAAATTACCTACCTGGGTTCCATCCTAGAGGCTAATCTCTCCTGTGACAAAATGGCATCCAATGTAATAAAAAAAGTCAACCAACGAACTCGATTCTTGTACCGGATCTCCTCTCTGGTAAACAAGAATACCCTGAAGACTCTGGCAGGAGCACTCATTCAGGGGTACTACGACTATGCTTGCACCTCATGGTACCAAAGCACCTCAAAGGCGCTAAAAACAAAATTACAAACATCTCAAAACAAACTGGTCAGACTACTGCTTGACCTTACTCCTAGAACCCACCTCACCCCTGCCCACTTTGACAACCTAGGATGGCTTAGAGTAGACGACAGAGTACAGCAACTTGCAATGGGCCTGGTCTACAAGATACACTACACGACCAAGGTACCCATGTACATGTCAAAATACTTCCCAAAGGTCAGTGAATACCACGATCACAACACCAGAGGGAGCTCCACAAATCATGTTAAACCCAGATTCGGCTCAAATAAGGGACTAAACACGTTTCGCAATTATGCCACATCAATGTGGAACGCCCTACCCAAAGCTGTAAAGGAATGTGGATCACTACCCACTTTCAAAACCTCTCTCAAGGGACACCTACGGGAGACTGCAATTCAACACTGGCCCCTGTAAATATCCTAACCCAACCCCCTCCAATGTACAGTCATTTACCTAGTATGGTTTTGTCAATAGTCCAATGTACAATTTTGTTTGTTTGTACAGTGTCCCCCCCCCCCCCCCCCCCTCAATGTACAGTTTTGCTTGTATATACAGTGTGCCCCCCCCCCCCAACCACCTCCAATGTAGATTACCCAGTATGGTTGTCAATATCCCAGTGTACCCAACCCCCCCCCACCCAACCTCCTCCAATGTACAGTTTCTACGTCAAATGTATATACTCCCTTTTCCTGACTCCTTCTGTATCACAAACAGTACTGTATTTGCAAATCTGGTATGTCATAAATGTATAGATGTAGCAGTACTGACTATCTGTATGTCATGTATGTCATATATGTCCTGATGAATTGAAAATGGGGGACCCTGATGTAAACAAGACGAAAGTCTTTCTCTGGTCTGCATCCCCTTAACAATTGTGTGTATTGAGCTGTACTGTATTGTACCCATTCTGCAATCTGTTAATAAAGTTTTCAATCAATCAATCAATTCAATCAATCAATCAATCCCTCTTTCTCTCTGTCCATGGGTGATAGAGGAATTTATCAACACACTTCTCTCTAACACACACACACACACACATTCACTAACACACACACACACAATTGCACACATAGCCTTCACTCTATCTACACACATACTACCCCCCTATCGCTCTCTCTCTCAACACATCACTTTGTACACACATACTGTATGCACACACAGCTGTCTCATAAGTACGTCATTATCCAGATATCTCTGTACGTTATATCTATAATTCACATTATGTTTGTCAGTGGTCCACTTGTTTTGTCTACTCTCCTGTATAAATACTTATATTTGTTAGTTCGCCATTCTTTAGAGATCTATATAGGCTATAGGCCATTGTTGTAATCTAGGTCTCTCTATGTTGCAACTTGTGATTCTGTCAGTAAACTCTATCTTTAATCAAAGACTCTGTTGTCCGCCTTTGTGAATAATATCTGGTAAAATTATTATTATATCAATGTGGCATACTGTATCTTTCATTCCATCTCTAATTAATATTGCATGCCGGTGGTTCACTGTGCTTGCACTATAGGTCTCTTTAGAATTCCTGTTATGTAATTGCCTGACTAGCTGTCAGTTAGGGCAGATTACGGCAAAAATCATAATCACGATTATTTTTATTGAAATCATTGGAGAACATCATATTGTTTTAACATGTTTCTATATTGCTGTTTTTGTATTTGGGGACTGAGGGTGAAAATTAGCATCCCTTGCTAAATCCTGTGTATTTACAGTGCATTATATTGTCCATTAATAGTACATGTTGTCCCTTCCAAATAAACAAATAAATTAAATGAAACTACGACAATGAATGAATGAAACGTGCTTCCCTCTCAACATGAGCTGAAACACTGTTTGGGCTTGGGGCACCGATGTGAAGGAAGGGTGCACTGCATTTACAACACAAGAGCAACACGGCATGGTTGTGGGAAGCCAAAATTATTATTGAAACTTGATTAATCGCCCAGCCCTATTGTCAGTTAATGAATGATTTTTGGTATCATGCTAGAAAGGCTGAGCCCGAATGTTCAAACGTTCATTCGTTACGTTAACATTCAAATTCTAAATCAAAATTCGAATTTTGTATTTTTAATAAAAAAAATAAAAATAAAAGAAATTATATTTATTTTATGTGTCTATTCATTCTGTTTAAACCAATGGGGGTTTTCTTCACAGTTGCAGATAAAGATTAGGCTACACTAATATTATAGTATTAAAAAAACTGCTAAGTTATATTCATTAAAGAAAGTTGATTTAATAAAAAAGAGACTAATTTAATCAGATTAATCACTTTATTCAAATTGAGGATTTAGTTTGAGGATATTTATAAAAATAAAATAATAATAATAATAATAATAATATTTTTTTTTAAAACGAAGGTTCTAACGTTCGTTCGGAAAAACCCTGACGAAGTTCGAATCCCCAAAACAGGCTTCGGGGACAGCCTATAAATTAAAAGATGATGGGTCACGGCCACACTGTTCTCACAGAAGTTATGTCCATGACCCATCCTCTTCTTACAATTCTAGGTGTCATGGAATGACCATTCTTTTCATTTTATTTAACCAGGTCATTCTCATTGAGAATCTCTTTTTCAACAGAGACCTGGCCAAGACAGCAGCATGTAAAACATACATCAAAGTTACAGACGCTATACATAAAACAAATGCAGAATAATATCATACAAAACACATAAAAATGCATGTGTTCATACCCGGGGTTAAAGGAAGTGAGATATTCAGAAAGAGAGACAGCTCCCGATTGACTCTCTTTCAAGGTCTTTCCTCGGAATATCTAAAAGCTGACTTACCTAGTTCTGTGTGGACCTTGAGTACAGATAATGTATATTATAGTATAATAAGTACCGGTCAGACGATCAAAGGCTATAGCTGCGTGATATGAAAGTGCAGATAGGAGGGCAGCATACCGAGAATGGACCTACAAATAAATGTGAGCCAATGGGTGTTGCCTCCGCATAGACAAAGAGGGCCATGCGTGGTGTACACAGTACAGTGTGATGTGTGAGAGCTTTACAGCCAGTCACAAACCTCTGTGCACTATGATAGACAGTATCTAACATGCCTGTATGTAAACACTGGGCAGGTGCATTCACATAAAGCAGATCGCCATAATCTAGCAAAGGGAAAAATGTAGAAGCAACCAATTTCTTGGAGGTTGAACAGTTATCTCCAATACTCCAAACATGCTGGTTTAGGGGGGTTATTGTGCCTCATAGGGTGTGAATGTGTTGAGGGGTCGGTTCGTGAGGGTTAGGATATACTCTCATACACAAGACGTATATGTATTAACCCTGGCATCAGTCATTTGAACCTACACAATATTTCAAGCAGGGCTGGGATCAATTCACTTCCAATTGAATTCAACAAATAGATGTTTATTCACCGACGATGCAGCATTCATCCTTCAGGCCTACTTGTCAGTATACGTTGGATACTACAACCTTTTCATGCCGAAAGTTTTTCCATTACTTGACATTGAAAGAAAATTCACTTGCTGGATTCATCTAATTGCAAGTTGACTTGATCCCCAACCCTGATTTCGAGTCGAGCGGCAGGCCCACGACGGCCCCAAGATCCATCTGGAACCATAACTGCTCCTCAGCAAGAGCACAGAGACATTAGTCTATACTTCTTGGTGTGAATAAGACTGCAATAAAGACATGACACTTTGGGCAGCAGTTTTATTCATTTCATCAATCATAGGATGTGCAGAATTTTTTTTGTTTCACCCCACCCCGTTCTCATGACTGCATGGGGAAGTCCTCATGCACATTCCTCTTGAAACGGCACCACAGACTCTGTCCAGTGTAGCCGACAATCCAATCATTTTCAATGTTAATCACTCATCCCTGAAATTGAAAACACTGTCTACAGGAAGGATAATATATGTTGTTTTAAAAAGGCACAGCACAGCGAGAAAGAAAAAAACTGAAACACTGTTGAAGGCCTGCGTGTTGCAAGAGCTTTCACTGTGCTGCTTTCTGTGGGTTTTCTGTCTGACCCAGTTTCCCTGCTTGACTTGAGGAGGCTGTTGCTAACATTGCTGTGGGAGGTCCCTGTTGATTCCTCTTGGAACAGGCCACAGAGTCCCTCAAGTGAGTCAATTCCTTGTCATCCACACATTGAGACCAACATGTAATCATGTATAGGCCCATTCTTTGCCACAGTACAATATAAATTACGAATACCAGTGGAAGCTTTAATGTAACTATTTATGCATGGATTAAAAAGGAACCTCATTACCAATGACTATTGCAGTGATCTCTTGAATAGAATGTATTATGCAAAATAGGAAATATTCTATTAACACTTTCGCAGCCAACCACGAATATATACGTTATTGGGCGCCAGCGGTTAACGGCCAAAAATGTATATATACACGTATATATATGTTTTTGGATCATTTTCCCTTTTTTTCGATTTTAATATCCTATTCAATGTCAGGGACCTGTATGTTGTCGTTAAAAGGCATACTGGGACTCCGAAGGATCCTGCTAGTAGGCAGTATCGAGAGTGCAGTAAACCCTGTTCCAGACCGGGTGCTACGTTTAAACCGCTCCGGACAGACTTTTCTAGTAATGGGAAACCTATAGGGCTTCACCCGATCGCATTGAATCG
Organism: Notolepis coatsorum; assembly: GCF_963971535.1. Taxonomy (NCBI): domain Eukaryota; kingdom Metazoa; phylum Chordata; class Actinopteri; order Aulopiformes; family Paralepididae; genus Notolepis; species Notolepis coatsorum. Next base: position 129,404,568 of record NC_140169.1, read on the forward strand.
TTTTCGGGACCCCCGATCCTTATGTTGTGGTGGGTTATGTCGTGGACCAGATGGACATAGGATGGACCAGATGGCGATCAAATAATTGGAATATTCTTTTGGAATACCACCGACCACAGGTAAGGACAATCTGATGTCAATTTCAGCTTGATTGTGCAAGGTTATCATACCCATCCCCCTGATCGGCGTGTGTTGTGTTAATAACGAATGACGTTACGATAATAAAAAAATTTGATAAAAAAAAGCGAATGACGTTACGAAAAATCTCTATAGGAATTTGATACAATTTTTATGCCACTTGTTGACAAACATGCACCATTGAGAAAGTTTACCGTCAGAAGCATCAGAACACCATGGTTGGATGATGAACTAAAAGAGTATATGTTAGAACGTAATCAATAGGGGTGGGAATCACCAGTTTCATCATGATACGATACGATATCGATTCTTTGGACAACGATACGATATTTGCCGATATCACAAAGTCTCTCACGATACAATACGATACGATTAGATTCAGGTGCCTGCGATCGATATGAGATGATATCATATGCCCATTTAACACAATCAGTAACATTTAGATCAACAAAAAAAAGGTAATGAAAATATCATTTGACATTTGTATTTTTGAGCTCTTCCAGACATTTAAAGGAAAATCAATCTATTGTTTTTAATACAAATAGACCTCCTGTTCACTGTGAAGTGCCACGTTTTTATATATTGAGCTTTAAACTTTAAGCTACATTTTTTGGAACTCAAAACTCACAACCTCCCTCTCCCAAACCGTTCCTACAACAATTTGTTGATGTTGCATGATCATGTATAGGCCTACATTTATTATGTATTATATTGTTTATGTTTAAATAACATTTAAACATCAAACTCCTCTGACCTCATCTGGTCTTTCCAAAGACGCGCGCACACACACACACACAGAAAGGGAGAATGCTATGCTGTAACGTCTACACACACGGAGCTACTGCTGTTGTTCTTGGGCGGATATGAGACTCGCCACAGGATTTTCAAAATAAGAGTATCGATATGAATCGATCTTATTACATCGCATCGATCCGATTCGATTGTTGATAATTACATCGATGTATCGATCTGGATCGATGTATCGTCCCACCCCTAGTAATCAAGCTAAATTAATAGCAAATACTGCAGGTTATAAATCAGACTGGGAGGTATATTGTAAATTAAGAAATGTTGTTACAAAATGTAATAAAAAGAAGAAGAAATTGTATTATGAAAATAGGTTTAATTATATTAAAAATGACAGTAAATTATTATTATTTTTTTACTATCTTTTTCCCCCCTCCTTTTTCTGATTTTTCTCCCATTCCACTGTTAGTCGTTATGCCAATTCCCAACCCCCTTCCTGGTTGTTGCGCACCCCCCCCCCCCTACTGTTGGTCCAGGAGGCCGGAGACTGTCACATGCTTTCCTCCGACACATGTGCAGCCAGCCGGCAGCCAGCCTGGCAGCGCAGATTCTCACCGGGAGAGTGTAACATGTGGAAGGTCACACTACCTTTCTCCAGATCCTACCCTCGCTGTGCAGGCGCCCCGACCGAACTGTAGGGGTCGCTGTCCACAACGCCCAGGACCCACCCATCAGCTTTCCCACCCCTAACACTGCCAAATTGTGTTAGTACGAACGACCAGCCAAGCTGATAGCAATGCCGAGAGCTGGGCTTGAACCCAGCGTCTCCAGCGTTGGTGGCGAGCGACTTGCCCACTACACCACCTAGCCGCCCGACAGGACATTATTATGGAATACTCTAAATGAAATAATGGGCAGGAATAAGAAACCCCATCCTTTCTAGAAACAGAAGGAAAATTCCTCACCAAACGAGTTGAGATTGCTAATCATATTAACAATTATTTTATTGGAAAAGTAGATAATTTAAGGAATAATATGCAAACAATAGATAATGAAAAATCGTATTTATTAATAAAGAATAAAATTATGAAAGATAAAAAAAATTAATTTAATTTTGATAGTGTGACTATAATGTAGAACATATGTTAAGTACCACTAAAAACAAACCACCAGGTGTTGACGGTCTTGACGGGAAACTTCTGAAATTGGTCCCTGATTTAATTGCCCCTGCTATCTATCATATTATAAATCAATCCTTTATAAATCAAACCTGCCAAAGTAATACCACTGCCAACATTTTTTAAATTGCCATTCTCAGGATCTAATAGTCGTCCCATACGTTTACTGCCAGTTTTAAGTAAACTAATGGAAAGAATAGTAAGTGAACAGATTAAATGCTACTTTTCTTTGAACACATTAACCACTGATTTTCAACATGCATATCGTGAAGGACATTCAACAGCGACTGCTTTAACCCAAATGACGGATGATTGGCTGAAAGAGATGGATAAAAAGAAAATGGTTGGCGCTGTCTTGCTTGATTTTACTGCAGCATTCGACATCATAGATCACAAATTCTTACTTAAAAAACTTGAATGTTACGGTTATTCCTTATCTGCATTATCTTGGATTCAAACTTATTTAACAAACCGGAAACAAATCTGTTTTTTTTAATGGGAGTTACTCAGAAGTTAAAACGGTAAGGTGTGGAGTACCCCAAGGAAATTGCCTTGGGCCTTTGCTCTACACCATATTTACAAATGACATGCCTCTTGTCCTAAATAAGTCCTATATTTCTATGTATGCGGATGATTCAACGATTTACACATCAGCCTCTACAGCCAATGAATTAAATACGGTCCTAAAGGCAGAGTTGCAATCAGTGATGGAATGGATAAAGAATAACAGTTCTAAACATATCAAAGACAAGTAGCATCATTTTCAGTTCAAACCATACTCTAAGAACGAACCCAGTCTTGAAACTTTTGATAAGTGATGTGGTAATTAATCAAGTCCAGGAGACTAAACTCCAGTAAATTGTCATGGTCACACCATATAAACAATATAGTAGTGAAAATGGGAAGAGGGATTTCTGTTGTTAAAAGATGTGCTCATTTGTTACCACTAAATTCTATCAAACAGGTAATTCAAGCTCTGGTTTTGTCAAATCTGGACAATTGTCCTGCAGTATGGTCGAATGTAACGACGAATAAACAGAAAAAATTGATAATGGTACAAAACAAAGCAGCACGTATACAGTGCTTCGCTGTGAGTACAGGACTAATGCTGCAGCGATGCACAGTTGTTTAACTTGGTTACTTGCCAAACATAAGTTACTCTGCTCACTCCTTGTATTCACTATAGGAATATTCTTGTTACAAAGATCCCCTCAATTTTATATAACAATTTATCTATAAGTCTTGACAGACACAACCATTCCACCAGACATGCTTCTGCATGCATGAGGTTTTACACTTCCAAAAGTGAGGTTGAATGCAAGGAAGCGAACTGTCATGTTCCGTGGTATGCAGGAATGGAACTCTCTTCCCAGACATGTTAAGCAGGAGAATAGTAAATATCGTTTCAAAATCGTGGTAAAACAACATTTTCAACCAAAGAAATTGACATTCCCTAATAGATAGTGTATACGTAAATGAAAATGTATGTGTCTGATAAAGAGATAGGTATATATACGTAGATGAAAAGGCATGTGTCTGTCTGATAGGGAGGGATATATTATTAAAAGATTGTATAATTGGCTGATATGAACATAGATAATGTATGTAAAAGCTAAATAGTATATTATGCTGTATTGTATTATGAATAAATTATGAGTAGGTATTATTTTATTGTATTATGAATTCATTAGGCGTATATATTGTTGTATTGTATTATGAATTTGATTCTGAGTTTTTATTGTTGTTTTAATTGTCTGTATGACATGTGAATGCTGTGAGTGTATAAATCTGTAACTGTATTTTACGTGTTATGGACCCCAGAAAGAATAGCCCCAGCACTGCTGTGGCTAATGGGGATCCAAATAAACTTAAACTGGCAATCAAATAATCAGAAACGAACCCCCCCCCCCTTTCATCCATTCATGATGAAACATAATACCTAGATTTGATTTGAAAATAGTAGCGTGTCCAGGGACAAAACAGCAATGGTTTTAGTAGAATTCACGTTGCGCCCTGTAGCCGGCCTCCCGGGAATTAGCCTGGATCATTCCGAAATTATACTTATATTCACCACGGGAAAACGCGTGAACGTATTCATGAACAAATGTATTGGTTTTGCATCTTGAACGGAAGATAGTTACTGTCAAATGACCATGGTATTGTATTCATAGCTATAATATAAAATATAGATTTAGCTCTACAAACAAGGTGACACACAGTGAAACTATGTAAAGGAAAGCTGGCCAAGCTATAGCTAGATGGGGAAATCGGCCGTGAATGTGTTAAGAATTACATTTACACACACACAGGAAGGCGATAATATATAATAGTTAAATATTTTAACTCAGACCCATGAGAATCAGATTTTTTAAGTATTTCAGTCCAGATTCTAGAGGTGATTATGCACCGTTGTGTGAGTTGGTCGTGGTTGTAGAGGCGTGGAAGGTAATCACTGCTCAGGGTCAATTTGCCCTTGATACCTAGCAATATATTTACAATAAATTGGTTTATTGGGCGGCTACGTGGTGCAGTGGGCAAGGCGCTCACCACGAATACTGGAGACGCTGGGTTCGCCTGTTCGAGCCCAGCGCTCCACATTGCTTTCAGTTTAGCTGGTCGTCCGTACTAATACACATTGGCAGTATTAGGGGGTGGGAAACTGATGGGTGGGGATTGGGCGTTGTGGACAGCAACTCCTACAGGTCGGTTGGTGCGCCTGCGTGGTAGAATCAGGAAGCGATGGGGGTGGCGCCCCTCCAAAGCGCAGACCCCTGACGCTGAAAGATCGCACCGTGCAGGTGAAAAGATGCGACTGCTGTTACCTCGAGTATCGGAGGGGACTCGTGCTATGTATGACTTAGTCCACATTGCAGCCGGCTTGTGGGAGGCAAGAAACAGCGTTCGAGACAGGGAAGGGTTGAATTGGATGATACGAAATTGGGATGGGAGAAAAATAGAAAATGGGAGAAAAAGTGGATCAAAAAAAAAATTGGTTTATTTTCTCTATGTCTTTTTTTTGTTTGTTGTCGCGGTGTAGAGGCGTGGAAGGTGATCTATCGTGGAAGGTGTAACTATCATTACACCTGGGTAAAACAGAGTCCATTCTCTTCGGATCAAATAACAAACTCAGCAAGACCGACGGCTTCTCAGTTACAGTAGGTGACAATATTGTCACAAGGAAAGATGAAATTACATACCTAGGTTCCATCCTAGAGGCAAATCTTTCCTGTGACAAAATGGCATCCAAGGTAATAAAAAAAGTCAACCAACGAACTAGATTCTTATACCGGATCTCCTCTCTGGTGAACAAGAATACCCTGAAGACTCTGGCAGGAGCACTCATTCAAGGATACTACGACTTGCACCTCATGGTAAGGCAAAGCACCTCAAAGGTGCTAAAAACAAGATTACAAACATCACAAAACAAACTGGTCAGACTTCTACTTGACCTTACCCCTAGAACCCACCTCACCCCTGCCCACTTTGACAACCTAGGATGGCTTAGAGTAGACGACAGAGTACAGCAACTTGCAATGGGCCTGGTCTACAAGATACACTACACCACTCAGGTACCCATGTACATGTCAAAATTATTCCCAAAGGTCAGTGAATACCACGACCACAACACCAGAGGAAGCTCAACAAATCATGTTAAACCCAGATTCGGCTCAAACAAGGGACTAAACATGTTTCACAATTATGCCACATCAATGTGGAACGCCCAACCCAAAGCTGTAAAGGAATGTGAATCCCTACCGACATTCAAAACTGCTCTTAAAGAGCACCTACGGGAGGCTGCAATTCTAAACTGGCCACCGTAAATGTCCAAACCCCCCTAATAGACAGTCTCCTCCCCACTGCATGTATATATTCTCTCCCCACCGTATGTATATTTCTCTCCCACCCACCCACCCCTCCTAATGTACAGTCTCCTCCCCACCGTATGTATATATTCTATATTCTCTCCCCACCGTATGTATATTTCTCTCCCACCCACCCACCCCCTCCTAATGTACAGTCCCCTCCCCATCATATGTATATACTCTGTCAGGATCTATGCGTAACAGTACTGTATATTTGCATATCGTATAGTATATGTCACAAATGTAACAGTACTAAATACCTGTATGTCATCATGTATGTCCCTATGCCATAAATGTCATGTATGTTGTGTATGTTGTGTATGTGTATGTTGTCTGCAACACTATTATCACCAACATCTAAGAAGGGAGATCCCCCCTTGAATGGCCCTTCTAAGGTTTCTCTCCTCCACACTGCCCGTGGAGCTTTTTTCCCTATTGTTAGGTTTTAGTGAGTTTTTCCTTACCTTCAAGTAAGTAAGTCAAGTAATTTATTTATAAAGCACGTTTAAAAGCCCAAGAGCCAACCAAAGTGCTGTACAATCAAATCTTAAAATCAATGTCCTAATATAAAATACACAAATACAAAAATACAAAAAGGCACAGCAGGACAAGACAGTACATTCAGAGAGTAGGACAGTAGGACAACACACGAATAGGGGAACACAAAGTACAGTAGCACACAGGGGACAGAGGAGCATAATAAGAGATACAAGAGGGAGGGGGCAGGATAAAATTACATGGGAGTGTGTGAGTTAGGGTGTGGGAGAATCAGGGTTTATTGAAGGCCAGGGAATAGAAGTGGGTTTTTAGACGGGCCTTAAATGTCTCCAGTGAGGGGGCAGATCGGATCTCCAGGGGAAGCTGGTTCCATAGCTTGGGGGACACGGCCTTGAAGGAGCGATCGCCTCTCTTTTTGAGTCTGGTGCGGGGGGGGACCAGCCGAGCCTGGTTGGAGGATCTTAGTGACCTGGGTGCTGCGTAGGGGGTGATGAGTTCGGTGATGTATAAGGGTGCTGCACCCGATAGTGCTTTAAAGGTGAGGAGGAGGATTTTAAAGTCTATTCTAAATGGGACTGGGAGCCAGTGTAGGGAGGCTAGGACTGGTGTGATGTGCTCTCTCTTTCTGGTACCGGTAAGGAACCTAGCTGCAGAGTGCTGGACCATTTTGAGGCTGTCTGACTGATGCCGGTGTAGAGGGCATTGCAGTAGTCAAGGCGTGAGGTTATGAATGCATTGACTACCGTTTCCAGGTCAACGGGTGAGAGGATTGGTTTTATTTTACTGATGTTGCGGAGTTGAAAGAAGCATGATTTGACTACGGCATTTACCTGCCGGTCGAATTTGAGCTCTGGGTCAAAGATTACACCCAGGCTCTTGACGTGGGGTTTGAGGTGGGTGGAGAGTTGTCCTAGGCTGTTGGAGAGTGTTTTGGTGGAAGAGGGGGGGCCAAACAAAATGATCTCTGTTTTATTTTCATTTAGCTGTAAGAAGTTAAGGGCCATCCAGCTTTTTATGTCCCTGAGACAGTTTTTAAGAGAGTCTAGGTTAGCTGTGTCAGAGGGGTTGAGGGGAAGGTAGATTTGGGAGTCATCGGCATAAAAGTGATATGGAATGTTGTGTTTCTGGATGATTTCGGCCAGGGGGAGCATGTAGATGGAGAAGAGTATGGGGGCCAGGATGGAACCTTGGGGGACCCCATACGGTAGACTAGCTGTGGGGTATGTCTGGGAGTGCTTGCATTCTTTCTTTTATTTGCATTCATCTAAAAATGTTTGGACCTTATGGTGTTCTTGTTCTGTTCTTGACTTATTGTTATGTTTTCTTCTTGACTTGTTTAAAGAAGACCTGTACGGCCCATGGGGACATTAACGTGTGTTGTCGGGCCCTATAAATACATTTGATTTGATTTGTATGTCATAAATGTCACTATGAATTGAAAATGGGGGACCCTGATGTAAACAAGACAAACGTCTTTCTCTGGTCTGCAACCCCTTAACAATTGTGTGTATTGAGCTGTACTGTACTGTACTGTATTGTACCCATTCTGCAATCTGTTAAATAAAGTTTTCATTCATTCATCAATTGCTCAGGGTTTCTTTTCGCTCAGGTTTTTTTTAAGCACCGACAAACAACCAATTAACTGCTTAAAATAACTGGCGCACTATTTTCCAGAGCACTGTCCTCGAACGTGACAGTATTTAGGACTCGTGTGTGCCAACTAGCTCACCACCACAGGTTGACTGAGTGCGCGTTCGGCAGGTCCTCGTCAACTCGTAAAGTCGGACATGTATCATGATGTGGCCAAATGGTAGAGGTGATGATAACGCTCGGGTGCATCATGAGTTAGGTCGTGAAGTCATTAGCAGTCAGATCCAAGGCAGCAGATTCTGACAGATTATTCCAAATGTTTTGGATGCAGGTGGTTTGATCGTTTTCTTTTTCTTCCTGTCGGCATGTCAACATCACATTTCTGCTGATGTACTATCATGATCCTCACATGCTCATAATAAAATATGTTTTGCACCACAAAAGGTGTCGTCACACATCGTAATAAAGTCGTCATGGAACTTGCCCGAGTTCACCACTGTTGGTATTCACCACTTGGTCGGCCGTTCGAGACAGTGCAACTTCCTGGTGGTAAACTCGGGGAAATGCCCAAATGTACGAGGATCTGCGGAACGCGCGTTAAACCCACCGCGGAGATGTGGACCTGATCATGGCTGCTGCACAAGTGGCGTCAAACGGTAAGAAACGGTCCGTTTTAGCAAAAAGCAGCCAACATCTGAAAACGGGGAAGTCTGGAGCTGTTGTTGGCGGAGCTAGCGTTGACGTTTCACCCGGAGGAGTAGGAGATGATGGGACCGTTCATGGCATGAATAATGTAGATCTCCATCCTCAAGATGCGAACATCGCCAGCACAGCTCGTCGTGCTGCTCTAAACAGAAATCCTAACCTGCAAAGAGAAAGAGAGTGCGATCAAGAAAGTGGCGACGATAGCAGATCGGCGTCTGTTTCGGATTCAGTCGCTAATGTGACTAGAATGGATCATACGGGAATGCTTGGTAATCATAAAGTCAAACATCTCGGCGGTGTTGGCGGAGAGCCGCCGCCTCCTCCGTCTCACCACCACACTCCCCCACAGCAGCATCCGTCGCAACAACCATTCAATCAGTTTATTCAGCATCATCAACGCCAACTTCATAACAATATAATAAACAACCAACAGTCGACACAAGGAGAGAGTGGAAATCGCCAACATGGAGGAAAGGAAAACATATTGGGGAACAACCAAGTCGAGCGCCATGATCAACAATCGCTGAATAAAAGTGAGGAGGAGGAGGAAGAGCAGCGGTTCAACACGGAGGAGCGGATGGACGGCGGCAGGTACGAGCAGCATGCCAGCCTGGGATCATCCACGAACAACAACAACCCGTCTCAAAGTGGGAACAGCTCCGTTACAGAGTTTAATCATTATTATGGGAATGGAAGAGGAGGAGGAGGGCCTTGCTTTGATGATCAACATGGCGGACAACAAAGCCCAGGGACTGGGGTAGTAATGCATTCGGTACAGAACACTAGTATGGATCAAGTTCAGAACTCCCACGACGGCGGGTACAACAACAGCAGCCCGTACAGCCACTACCCGAACTATCGACCCGGCTACGGTCATAGTGGATATGGAGGTAATAACGTTCTGATGAGTCCCTCTCGACAAGCACACGACCTGGTGGGCCCAGGCAGCAGCAGCAACACTAACCACAGCAAGGCGGCTATGGCTGCTGCTGCTGCTGCTTCTCCTGGTGGTGCTAATAATGCTGGAGGATTCCAGAGGTTCCCAGGGCAAAGCCCACAACAGCATCCATCGGGGGCGACCCCGACTTTGAATCAGCTTTTGACATCTCCGAGTCCTATGATGCGGGGTTATGGAAGTGGCTATCAAGAGTACAACCATCCATCTGTACAACAACAACAACAGTCTAGCAGCATCGGGCTGACTACTAAAGACATGCAGGGCTCCCAGTTTGCCCCAGCAGCTGCTCATCATGGCTGGGGAGGACAACAAAGAAATCACCACCCTGCAATGAGCCCGGGGGGGAACAACAACGGACAGGGAAGTGGCAGATCTCAGGTAAACAATTAGTAATTGCAGGTCACACACACGTTGTACTTTTAATAAACCGATCAGACTTGTGTTTCAGGAGAGGGGCCACAGCTAACAGGAAGCTAGACGAGTTAGCGTCTCTATGCTAACGTGGCTGTGGCTAACTGTAGCCACCAAGCTAATGCTTCTCATCAGTGTAGTTAGAGCTGCTGGCCATCACTTGTACATTTTAGCTTCACATCCAGTGCGCATACTATATAGGTTGTGTCCACAACTATGGCTTCTACGCACCATCCGTGTAACTGAAAAACGAATGGTTGTACTTGGTAATGCTACCTGGCTAACGGTAGTTATTCATGTTTGTGTCCAAGGTGACTTGTCCGTGTCCGTTTTTAGCTTGCTATGCTAAGCTAACATTATAGCGAGCTAACCCGAGTGTTCCCGCAGCTGCGTCCAACAAGAGGCCCGAACAAAAGCTGTACTAGTACTACTAGTGTGTGTTCTAAGTCTAACTTCTAATGCAGACCAATAATGTCAAGTGAACCAAAGTTGTAGACGCCGGAGATGCGCTTTACTGAACTTGACTTTTACCTGTGGCATCTTCCGTGACAACAAATCCATCACGTGGCTCTGCGGGACCCTGATGTAAACAAGACTAAAGTCTTTCTCTGGTCTGCATCCCCTTAACAATTGTGTGTATTGAGCCGTACTGTACCCATTCTGCAATCTAATAAAGTTATCAATCAATCAAGACATCACATATCCTCACTAGATGGGAACTTGATGTGTCGGGACTTTTCAATCCCCTTTGTCATTGTTCTAGATGTGGGGGGTGGAGATGATGACTTTGTTATGTCAACAGTGTTTAATTACACCTCTCACACTGACACATACGGTGACTTGTTTTGATCCCGTCCGTGACACGGTTTTACTTTTCTGGCAGGGAGCCCCGTTGATTGTGGCGTAATCTCCACAGTGAGTAGAACCCTGACCTTCACACACACATGCAGATTAGCCACGTGGCTGTAAACAAGCAGCCAAATATACCAGCCTAAAACATGTAACTCCCACAGGAGGCCATAGACTTCCCTGGGTCTACTTCAGATACCAGTCTAAAACATGTAACTCCCACAGGAGGCCATAGACTTCCCTGGGTCTACTTCAGATACCAGTCTAAAACATGTAATTCCCACAGGAGGCCATAGACTTCTCTCTGGGTCTACTTCAGATACCAGCCTAAAACATGTAACTCCCACAGGAGGCCATAGACTTCTCTCTGGGTCTACTTCAGATACCAGCCTAAAACATGTAACTCCCACAGGAGGCCATAGACTTCTCTCTGGGTCTACTTCAGATACCAGCCTAAAACATGTAACTCCCACAGGAGGCCATAGACTTCCCTGGGTCTACTTCAGATACCAGTCTAAAACATGTAACTCCCACAGGAGGCCATAGACTTCTCTCTGGGTCTACTTCAGATACCAGTCTAAAACATGTAACTCCCACAGGAGGCCATAGACTTCTCTCTGGGTCTACTTCAGATACCAGTCTAAAACATGTAACTCCCACGGGAGGCCATAGACTTCTCTCTGGGTCTACTTCAGATACCAGCCTAAAACATGTAACTCCCACAGGAGGCCATAGACTTCTCTCTGGGTCTACTTCAGATACCAGCCTAAAACATGTAACTCCCACAGGAGGCCATAGACTTCTCTCTGGGTCTACTTCAGATACCAGTCTAAAACATGTAACTCCCACGGGAGGCCATAGACTTCTCTCTGGGTCTACTTCAGATACCAGCCTAAAACATGTAATTCCCACAGGAGGCCATAGACTTCTCTCTGGGTCTACTTCAGATACCAGCCTAAAACATGTAATTCCCACAGGAGGCCATAGACTTCTCTCTGGGTCTACTTCAGATACCAGCCTAAAACATGTAATTCCCACAGGAGGCCATAGACTTCCCTGGGTCTACTTCAGATACCAGCCTAAAACATGTAACTCCCACAGGAGGCCATAGACTTCTCTCTGGGTCTACTTCAGATACCAGCCTAAAACATGTAATTCCCACAGGAGGCCATATACTTCTCTCTGGGTCTACTTCAGATACCAGTCTAAAACATGTAACTCCCACAGGAGGCCATAGACTTCTCTCTGGGTCTACTTCAAATACAAGCATCTGAACATCACTTGTTATTGGTCAACAAATGGAATACATGCATAGTGGGATTTAGCCTAATAATTTGGCACACTCCCATTATGCATGTGTTCCACATCTGTGTAGACCTACATTGAGCATAGGTCAGATAGATGTAATATAATATTGTAATTTTAACAATGGCATTCAGAGGAAAATGCTGATGACTCTTATCTTAACATTGTGAATCAGGGCCAGCAGCTCAGTTTTTCCTGCTTAATTAACATTTTATTGTGATCGTGGGACAGTTTAATAGTGATTCATGAACATCCACAACTCTCTCAAAAAATTGAGAACAACGATTTCTAGGGCTGCTCTGTTCTCAGTGAATAGACATGTTTGTGGACACTGGACGGCTGGATGATTTGTGGGCACTGGACGGCCTGATGATTAGTGGACGGTGTGATTTTTAAGGGGACTGTGACCGGTTGGACCACAATGAGATGAAGCTCGTCTGAAGGCCAAAATAAAGATTTTTTTATAAACTCACAAAGTTATACAGAAATCCATTAATTGTTAAGTCTGGTATGTCAAATTTCTGGAGCAATGTAGCCTTATGGTTGACTGTGTTGACGGGTGGATATTTGGGTGAAAATATATGTGGGGAACGTCTGCCACAGAGAACCCCACAGCTATTATTATTAATTTCTTTCTTCTCCATTTTTGTACATTTAGTATGTTTTAGCCACTTCCCTGTGTAATAAAATTAATAACAAAAGACGCAGTCCTCCAAAAATGGGGACTGGCGACCTGTAGTGACTGTCTTAACTAGGGATGCACCGAATGGGAAATTCTTGGCCGAAACCGATACCGAAAATAGAAAACAGTTGGCCGAAAGCCGAAAGGCCGAAAATGATTCATAGAATAGAATTTTTTTTTTACCAATGTTGTGGAACATTATGATTATGGAAAAATATATGATTATGGCAAAACTTAACTTGAATAATAAATAATCACTATTATGGGTCCATAAAACATTTATTCAGCACTTCTGAATGCATACAGTACATTAATTCCATCTTTTCTCTGGCTGCGCAGCGGACATCTGTGCTCTACTGAGCGCACCTTTCTAGTCCCCAGCTGAATGTGCTCGCTTGACTCGGCACAGTAGACGCGCAACAGACAGACAGCGTCAATGTGAGAAACACTATCCCCCCCCCTCTCGCTCTGAATAATATGCATATTAGATCACTCAGTGATTAACCGCGACAGGCATATAGTAAATAAGGATATAAAAGCATGTTAAAGATGCATTTATTGGACGCGTTGCGCGCAGAGTTTACATAGAAACAGCGCGACTCCCGACAGCGCGACATCATCACAACAACATGCGTTAGGTTACAGGTTGTTTCTGTTTCGGGTGACATATTTTCGGTGAAAAAACTCTTTCGGCCAAGAGCCGAAAGGCCGTTTTCGGCCACCGAAATTTCGGTGCATCCCTAGTCTTAACTCCGAGCCAACGGAGCAGATCTAGAAAGGGTCTCGCGACAGTGTCTCAGATAATTCTTGGTTTTCTGGTTTCTAGCTTTGTTGTGAGAGTCATGAACAACGTGTTTAATATTAAATTGAACCATCCAAGATCAAAAGAAAGTGTATTCTGTTGGGTGGTGTTGTCCATTTTATATCTGATGGGTCTTTATGCTAAGTCAAATGGTGTATAAAAAGTATTACACATGATTCACCAGTGTTCTTTTTTCTTATTTTCTCTGTTTCCAATCAGTTCGTTGCTTTTCTGGCCTGAAGTCCAGGGTCAAGCTGAGGAGACACAATAGCTTTGGCTTATAAATAGTCCTGCATTGTGTCCAGGCTGTTGGCATCTTTTCACTTCTCACTGTGCTCAGAGTGCAGTTGTTTGCGGCGCAGCGACGTTAGATGTTGCTCCCTCATATTTTTTACGGCAGCCTGGCTTGACTTGATTGTGACCACATTACTAAGTGGCCATATTAGCCCACATGTTACTGCTAATGTTGTCAAAATTGGTGGCTGAGATTAACAAATTGTTGGTATTGGACAAAAACAACAGGACGAAATTCAGTTTTAGTTCAAAATGTCATTAATCTTACGCGGCTGGGTGGCGCAGCGGACATTGCGCTCGTCACCAACGCAAGAGACACCGGGTTCAACTCCGGCTGTCAGCGTTGCCTCCGGCTTGGGCCAGCCGTCATACTAACTCAATTGGCAGAGTTAGGGGGTGGAAGTCGATGGGTGGTAATCTGGACGTTGTGGACAGCGACTCCTACAGGTCGGTTGGGCACGCCTGCACAGCGGAGACAGGAAATGGCGGGGGTAGTGTGAGCCTCCCACACGTTACACCTCGCCAATGAGAGTCCACGCTGGCAGGTGAAAAGATGTGACAGGCTCCCTCCTTGTGTACCGGAGGGGACGCTTGAAGCCTTTTTACAACGCATCCGCGTTTCCGGGTTCACGTTTTACGCTCTGATTGGCCAGGTCATATGAGCGCCAATCGTGGGACGGCAAGTTTCTACACTGGTTAAGCTTAGGCACTCTTCGAAGTTGGTTAAGGTTAGAGTTTGTCTTAGAGCGTGACGGCAAGTTCTTTCGCCGGTTAAGCTTAGGCACTCTTTCGAAGTTGGTTAAGGTTAGAGTTTGTCTTAGAGCATGGCGATAGAACGCCAGGTAGTTTGCAGGCTGTTCGCCGCGGAAATGGGCAAACACGCTATTGGGCGCACGTGTCACATGACCTGGCCAATCAGCGCCGGAAACGCGGATGCGTTGTAAAAAAGCCACACGCGGAGGGGACACGTGATGCAAGGCTTCTATCCTCTCTACAACCGGCCAGTGGGGGGCACATATGCGAGCAACGTTCAAGACGGGAGGGAAGAATTGGCACAATGGAATTGGGATGGGAGAAAAAGAGGAAGTGGATAAAAAAAAGTGTCATTAATCTATTTTTATTATGTGGTAGCCGATATTATCCTAGTTTGTTTACTACCAAAGGCTCTTCTGCTATGTGAACACTTTATATATTTCAGGAGAGATGAGTGTGGTTAAAGGGGAACTCCAACATTTTGGGAAATTAGCTTATTTAACATCTTCCCTGGAGTTAGACAAGAAGATGCATACCTTTTTTGTCTCTGTGCGTGCATTTTAGCTTTGGGAATAGACGCTCCGTTAGCATAGCTTACCTTCATCACTGGAAGTGAGGCAGGACAGTAGCTTTACAGTGCCTTACAGTGTATTGCAAGGTCTGACATTGACCAAATTTGATATGCATGACCTTGGTGGGCTCTAGGTCAACTCCTGAAAAGGGGGTCAATGTCAGACTTTGCAATCAAAAGTTAGGGGGCTAATAACCCTTGCCATAATTTCAGTGCGCCCCCTAACTTTTGATTGCAAGGTCTGACATTGACCCCCTTTTCAGGAGTTGACCTAGAGCCCACCAAGGTCATGCATATCAAATTTGGTCAATGTCAGACCTTGCAATACACTGTAAGGCACTGTAAGGCTACAGTCCTGCCTCACTTCCAGTGATGAAGCTAAGCTATGCTAACGGAGCGTCTATTCCCAAAGCTAAAATGCACGCACAGAGACAAAAAAGGTATGTATCTTCTTGTCTAACTCCAGGGAAGATGTTAAATAAGCTAATTTCCCAAAATGTTGGAGTTCCCCTTTAAAGGCTACATAAAATATGTTATTTGCCTGTTTTTTTTCCTACATGGGGATGGAGAGAACTTTGCTTCTTTCAAAAGCACCAGGGTGGGGAAACAGAATTTCTTCTTTTTGCTCTACCTGCAATGGAATCTTGAAAATTTCACCAGTCTAAAATAGTTTTTCCTTGCCAAAATGGGTGCTTGCCTTGAATAGATCTTCTATAGATTTCAGACCACCGGCAACAATTACCAGCATTTGGCTGCTGCTGGTGTTAATTTCCCTTCTTGAATAGCACCTGTCTGTTCTTCTCATGGCAATTTAGACTTTTTTTCTCTCTTTGAGGTTGTTTTTAAATATAGGGATTATGGCCAACTGCTGTGATTGAAAAACTGAAATTAAGACAAAACGGTTCCCATGATTGAGCTAATTAGAGGCTCTTTAGTGTGGCTAATCGGTTTCAATGGCCGTGTTCATTGTTCTTCATAGCTTTTAGAGTAAGATCACTGGAAATCTGGCAGTCAAACTGAAAGGAAGAAATAAAGAAAGGACTTAAAGGAACATGCCAACATTATGGGAAATGCACTTACCGTCTTCTCCAGAGTCAGACAAGAAGATGGATACCAATTTCCTCTCTGCATTTAGTAGAAAGCTATCTGGCTGCAAGCTAGCCTAGTTTAGCACAAATTAATGGAAACGGGATCAGCTAGCCTAGCTGTTGGCTAGAAACACCTCTCCTGGAGATTTAAGCTAGGCTAGCTGATCCATATCCGCTTCCATTCATTTGTGCTAAGCTCGGCTATTTTGCAGCCGGATGGCTTTCTACTGAATGCAGAGAGGAAATTGGTATCTATCTTCTCGTCTGACTCTGGAGAAGGGAAAGGAAAAAGGAACACGCCAACATTATGGGAAATTCCTTTTTTAATACACTGATGAATTTAAACAACTTTAAATTGTATGAATGCTCTAGGCCAGGGGTGGGCAATTCATTTTTACAAGGGGTCACATGAGAAACCTGAACTGTGTTGGAGGGCCGACCCAACGATAACTTGAACTTAATTCTGCTCAATATTCATTATCTCCCATTGTAAAAAGTAGTAAATTATATATTTTGATTAGCTGCTACTGGTAATCAGAAGAATAAACATACAAATATAGAAGTAATAAACAGTGAAAACAAAAACAATCATTACACCAGTGTTTCATTTTATTTTTAACTTGTTAATCTTCACAAACACTGAAAAGGTGTTTTGCGGTATGTTAAGATATGCAATTGATCAACTTTATACAAAAAGCAAGTATAGTTATTTTTACTTGTTCAGTGAGAGAAATCCAGTCTGGCTTGGGCAGGGTACAAAATAACTACACGCCCAGCGCCATTGGCTTGTAGATTTATTGTTTGCCGGCTAGAATTTAAGGTCTGCCCGCCACCTGGCGGCTAACAAAATACACTGCATCTACCTCGGCCGGCAGGTGAGCACGGAAGCCTAGGGCGCGGGCCCGGGTGGAGCCGCCGCGGCTGTGCTCGGCGTCAATATGATGCGGCGGTGGTGAGTTGAAAGTGTGTGTGTGTCACGTGTCCGTTCTAATGTTTACAAACAATGAACCTTTAAATGTAAATGAGATGCGCTCTGCTCACAAGGTCAAGTTTGTAACATGAGACGCACATCACCCGTTACTTCACCCGTTCTTTAGCCTACAAGAAAACCCTGCAATCGCGTGTTTGATTGTGCTGATGTGCTCTGATATTTTACTATTTCGCATTTGATTTGACCAAATATGTGGAGGCATATTCCCTGCAACAGGTTCAAAGATAACTTCACATTTATTGGCAATTCATTTCCTTATATCGCTTCCTCCAGGGTTCCAACTTGTGTTGACAAAATGCAACCCTGCTCAGCTACGGAGAATCAGCGCTCTCTCTAGACTAGAAAGGTGCACTCAGTAGAGCACAGATGTCCGCCAGGGCGGCAGCCACACATAATAATAATAATAATAATAATAATAATAATAATAATAATAATAATAATAATAATAATAATAATAATAATAGATTGGATTTGTAATGCACATTTTGTTCACTGGGATCCCAAAGTGCTACACTACATGGTTAAAACAGTTAAAAAAAATAGAAATAAAATAGTTATTAGTAAAACAAATAAAATAAAATACAGAATAAAAATAAGATAAAAATAGTTAATTAAAAACATAGTATAAACAGACAATTTAAAAACAAAAGCGCAATAAAATGAAAATAAAAAGCTAACAGTCAAAGGCCTTTTTGAACAGGTAGGTTTTCAGGCCTGCCTTCTCTATCTATCCATCTACCTCTCTCTCTCTGTTCAATGATTTAAAGTGGCCAAACGTTACAATATAAATACTAATTGGATTTTTGGCTGGTAAAAAATCTGCCCGGCTGGTAGTTTTTTAAATCTACCAGCCAAATGGCTGGTAAGTCAAAAAGTTAAGTTTGTTCCCTGGGCTTGGGTTTGAACAAGTGCATTCAAATCTGGCTGAATATCTGCGGTGGATATGCAAAGGACAGTTGAGGTGATCATCAGTGATGGAGGGTCTGGATTTGTTGAACTTCATCACTGAGAGTGTCTTCTCAAACGTGCCTTTTTTCTCTGGGCATATTAGTGCTGCAGAGTACAACAAACACTCTTTAAAACTCTCCGTCAGAAAAACACTTACTTTTTCTGGCTAGTATTTTGTGGGATATGACATAACTTGTCTTGACAGCTGCTTCTCTGGGTGCGTAAAGTTTTGTAAAAAAGCCCTTGTTGGTTTTGCAGTTTAGCTAGCAAAGCATCCGACTCCCTTGCGCGCTCTTCATCAGACAAGTTCTTGTATTTCTCCTCATGTTTGGTCACGTAGTGGCGATTCAAATTGTAATCTTTGAATACGGCGACCTGCGTACCACAAACTAAGCACACTGGGTTACCTTTTGACTTCTGTAAATTAGGGATGCACCGAAAATTATCGGCCGAAAATGGTTAAAAAGGCTCTTTCGGCTTTCGGCCGAAAGGGTTTTAGCGCCGAAAATATATCACAGAATGTCAAAGAACAGGGATACGTAACGTTCGTAACCGAAAGTGTTGTTGTGATGACGTAATCAAAACGTGCAACGTGTAACGTGAGCAGCTTGGCAGCTCTTCCTGCGTTCTGCAGCCTGTGATAACTAACTCCTCTTGGGAGTTGCGCTGTTTCTATGTAAATTCCGCAACCGCGCGCAACGCATCCAATAAATGCGTCTTTAACATGCTTTATATCCTCGCCATTACTATATGCCCGTCGCGGTTAAAACATTTTGAACTAACGTTAGCGTTAAGCTAGCTAACGCTTCCATTCCTCTTTGACCCGTCTCTCATAAGCTACGTTATCCCCCGCTAAGAGTCATTGGAGATGTAGTAAATACAACAGTCCTGTGTGTGTCTTTATGCAGATCGTTATGCAGTTTTAAAGCACCTTGGCTTTGTTCTGAATGCACTTTGTTATCCTACAGAGAAAAGAAAATGCACTTTACTTTAATGCACATTTTGTTGTATGCAAAGAGAAAATGTTTAAATTGTACAATCTTTCAGCAGTCGGTCTGGAATTAATGTATGCATTCAAAAGTGCTGAATAAATGTTTTATGGGCCCATAATAGTGATTATTAATATTATTTAAGTTAAGTTTTGCCATAATCATGTCTTTTGCCATAATCAGGTAGCTGAAAAAAAAAATACGTTATATATATATTTATATTCATCATTTTCGGCATTCGGTTTTCGGCCAACTGTTTCCTATTTTCGGTATCGGTTTTGGCCAAGAATTTCCCTTCGGTGCATCCCTACTGTAAATAAATATTTAGCAGTCCATGTCTTGTTGAAAACGAGTGAGCTGACATTTGGAGGGTTAGCTGCAGGAGTATCACCTGTCTCTGTTCACGCACGCACGTCATGCAGTAGATGTATGCACGTGCGTCCAAACGTACAATAAAAAAAATACATTTTTCTAAATAAAAGCAACACACTTGTATAGCATCAATGTAGGGCTGGGCGATATGGCCTAAATAAGATATCACGATATTTTCTGACCTTGCGGCGATACACGATACACATCACAACGTTTTTCCTTTTTTCCCCAAACAATTCATTATGAGGCTTACCAAGACAGTATTTGAGTTTGCAAGCTAACATTAAAGACAAAAGACTTATATTATATATTAGATTTAGATGATTGGATTCTTAGATTATATATTTAGCATTTTAGCCTTTCGTTTTTTTAGATTATATATTAGATTAGATTTTGATTATTAGATTATATATTGTAACGATTTATTTATGTATACATTTATTATTTTAACGTCTTAAGGCTATATCTGTACTTGATGTTTGTTGTGTTGCATACTTGAAATAAACTTCAATCAAATCAAACCCCCCCCTCTTAAAAACAAAAACCTGTGTTTAACCTAGCCATCTATAAAACATCATGCTAAAACTGTGAAACGAATGTCCTACTCCCCTAAAGAAAGAAATACATACCAAACATGACTCAGTTATCCAATAGTGCTGCTGCTTTTTATTTTGTTAAAATCTTTTAGTTAATAAGACTACAATATGACTACAACGGTTTCATGACAGCTTCCTGTCCTCGCCAGAAGTGCGTAGTGTTGTCAAAAATATCGAAATATCGATACATATCAATACTGAATATTTAAAACTGTTTCGATACTCATTTCCCGAAATACCGATACTTTCTGCAGTATCGATACCAGCTGGCTTGCTTGCAGTGTTCTACCGCAAGTTGTTGACAGACAGACACGCTGCTGCAGAGCACGCTTGCCCCGCCTCCTCCTCCGCTGCAGCCCTCCCCCTCGCAGACCTGTCTTCAGTTTGTAAACAAAAGATTTTAGCTCCGAATATGGCCAGTGCAGAGCAAAAAGTGCTGTTTGGAAGTACTTTGGGTTTGAAGTAAACGACGAAGGAAAAGCTAAAGCGTTGTTACAGAGCAGTGCCAACGTTAGCTTATGCTAGCTAGCTGCCCACCTTTATAATTACTTCATGGAAACGGAGTAACGTTAAGTCGAGTTCATACTAACTACACTAGTACACGTATGAACTCGACATAACGTTACCCCGTTTCGGGAAAAGCTAAAGATGCCACGATGCCCATTTGCAAGTGTTGTTACAGAGCAGTGCCAACGATAGCTTAATGAAACTACTGTATATTTGTATGTTTATTTTACTTACTTAAAAAAAGGAAACATCAAGAAATATGTTTATGGTATTAATTCCACCATGCCATGTAGCACTATCCCTCTCCCAGTATGGTCTGGCGGCCTGCAGCTGGATACTATTGTCTCAACCAGAGCTCTCAACCAATGCAATAGAACAATTTTGAGTCGATTCGGCCAATTACGTCACACCGCTAGCACCCACCTCCTGCTGTTCTTACCACCAATCGGCAAGCGTTTATTCATTTTCTACTTCTTCCGGGCATGCCGCCATTGATCTGCTTGCGAGAACCACAGTTACCACAACAAGCTTACCGTAGCTAATACGTTAGCTGCCCGCCGACCAGCGCTCCACAGGATGACCAAACGAGGCATAATGATTTTACTGGAACGAATGTTATAATAAAACAAGCCTTTCTATACATTTGTCTGATTGAAAACTTTAACAGATTGCAGAATGGATTGGGTACAACTCTCAGGGCTCTATGAGCAACGGAAGGAACTGAGCTAGTAGTTTGGGTAAATACTATGCTTATGTTATTGAACGTGTAACACTAACTATTAGGGATGCCCCGATCGATCGGCCACCGATCGTTATCGGCCGATAATCAGTATAAATATGCGATCGGTGATCGGTGATAATGCTTTATTTTCGCAGATCGTCAAAACCGATCTCACTCGCTGTCGCTGAGTTCTGTCTCAGACACCGGGCGGTGCGGCGTCTGCTCATCCCTCCAGCCCCTCCCGCACGCATGTAAACACGGGTCTAGTAGTCTAGTGGGACGGGACACGGGAGGACGGCGTCTCCCTGAGCTAACGTTAGCTTAGCTACCGTTACAAAATGACCCAGTCAACTATTCACTTTTAGTTTAATACATGATGAGGCATTGTCTAACCGAACGGTATCTAGCCGGCCAGCTACCGATAGCTCCTGACATCAACAAACGCTCCACAAAGTCTAGTAGAGACGTGTATGATAGCTGTTAGCTCACGTTAGCGCAAGTTAGTTCACTGTTCAAAACGAAATGTCCCATTGAACTAAATAATTCACTGAGGCGTTGTATTAACGTTATATATCCGGCTAGCAGTAGCTACAGATAGCTCCTGATATCAATGTCTTATAACACTGATTCGATGCGTATTCGAGCTGAGGGCATGTTGAATGTGATATGACCACAGTAACGTTATACCAATAGGGTCCATCTGCAGCGCAGGAGAATCCTTGCCGTAGCTCGAGGCTACTCGAGTATAGTGTCCAGGTGCAGCTCCGGAGAATCCTGGCCGTAGCTGGAGGCTACTAGAGTATAGAGCCATATGAAATCCGCGTTCACGGAATCGCGGACGGAATCGCGGAATTAACCAATAAAAATGGAATCAACTGCAAAACGTGGAATATTGCAGAATTTGGCCTAATCTGGACTGAAATTTCGTTTTTGGGTGGAACGTTTGGTGTACACGCGACCGGGGAGGCGGGGACGCTACAGCGTGTTACACACAACACAGCCGCGGTGCTCAAGCGTCTGGCTGCTTGTGTTAACATCGTCAAGAAGCTAAACTATTCCACAATAAGCCCTCAATTCAGAGCAGAACAGTATCCTAATGACTTTTATGCCTCCGGTGATAAGGTGTTTTGCTAATTCTGTCAACGTTCCGTTGACTGGACACGCAAAAACACTTGCGACACTATTAGGACGTTTAGCTTCTAGCTAAATCTAGTGCACCCATCCATTTGTTTAATGCAAACGACTGCCCTTTATAAACTAAATACACTTAAATAGCTATGTAACGTTATAGGACTATCTATGGAAATGATAGCTTCTAGAAGTTCTAGCTAAATCTGGTGCACCCATCAATTTGTTTAATGCAAACGATTGTCATTATACACTGCCCTTTATAATCTAAATAAACTTAAATAGCTATGAAACGTTACATTACATAGGACTATAGATGGAAATGATAGCTTCTTGCTAAATCTAGTGCACCCATCCATTTGTTTAATGCAAACTATTGTCATTATACACTGCCCTTTATAATCTAAATAAACTTAAATAGCTATGAAACGTTACAGTACATAGGACTATAGATGGAAATGATAGCTTCTTGCTAAATCTGGTGCACTCATCCATTTGTTTAATGCAAACGTTTGCCATTATACACTGTCCTTTATAAACGAAATAAACTAAACTAAAGGTGCCTAAATTATGCATTACTATATTTCATCACAATATAATAGATATAGCTAGGTTACTGACATTGTCATTGTGATAATGTCAGTAGTAGCTAGCTGTATCTATTGTTTACACTTGAAATATGTATTTTTATTTTGTCACAATATTAATTGAAAAATATTGTGTAAAATTGAACTGTATTTCTGAGTTGAAGCACTTAAAAACATTAAATGGACTGTTATATCTTATTCAATTGTGGACATTTATTCATTCCCACTTATTAGACACTATTTCTGATGGTAAAATGAGCATAAAAGGCAAAATACAGAATTCTGAAATATTAAAACGGAAAAAATCGAATTTGGGAAAAAATTAAATGGAATTTGGAAAATAATAAAACGGATTTCATATGGCTCTACTAGAGTACACACAGACAGTGGAGCTTGTTGCGTGGTGGCGATGTCTCGCAGATAATACAAGTACAAGTCTAATTGTATAATATATATTTTATAAAAAAATAAATAATAATTTATAAAATAAAAGTAAAACATTTTTAATCAAAAACGATCGGTATCGGATCGATATCGGCCGATATGGCTCACGACGATTGGTGATTGGTATCGGTGGCAAAAAACGTGATCGGGGCATCCCTACTAACTATATAACGTTAATGCCACAAAACGAATGTTTGTGTCATTTTAACAGCAGATACTTTCCCGAGAGAGGGGTGTTGACTGGGAGCTGTGATGGGTTCGCTTGGTTGTGTTATTAGCATTGAACAGCTAACCGAAAGCTAGCGTTAACTAACGTTAAAGGTTTAGCCATAACGTTACCTTGGCTAAAGTTGGGGCTATTCATAATCCAGCAATAATGGCTGCAGACCTGCAAGTAGAGCTGCCGCGGTATTGATGTTTTCCTTACCGCACAAATTTGCAAAATATTTCCTACCGCCGCGGTTATTACCGCACGCACACAAAAAATACAAAAAAAAAGTTTGAATGCATTTTTTTTTTAGTAGTAGTCTACTCTTTATAGCATATAGCCTGCCTCTAGTCTAAATGTCTATCTTTAGAGGATGACTTTGCAGCATGAATATTGTTTGGGATTCGGCAAGCACGCATTAGTTATTGAAAGTGAAACACTGATTCGAAGTTTCCCCTCTGGTCGTGCGCAGTTCACTCGGTGTCGCGGGCAGGGGTGGTTACCCCTAACCCCCCCGACCCTTTCTTCTTATTATTACTATAAAGTTACTACTTTATAATAAAGGCATTCGTTTTGTGGCATTAACATTATATAGTTATACGTTCAATAACATCAGCGTATTTACCGGACCATAGCAAGGCAAGCAATACTCTATTCATATCTCAGTTCCTTTCTTTGCTCAGAGCGTGCTGAGTTGTCCCATTCTGCGGTCTGTTAATAAAGTTACGAAGGGCTTTTATAACATTCGTTGCAGACAGTAAAATCATTATGTCTCGTTTAGTACCCCTGAGGAGCGATGGTAAGGTAGTCCACTCCGGCGGAGAGTTAAAGCTAACGTTATTAGCCGTGTTGTGATGAGCTGACATTCAGGACGTAAAAAACGAATACGCGCTTGCCGATTGGTGGTAACACACTGCATGACGCTACAACGTGTGACGCGTCTCTCTTCTGACCAATCAGTGGTCTGCAATGTTTCACGTGACTTTTCTGGTACCCAATAGGGTCGCTTGGAACCTCGATAGAGGAGTAGGGTATATCTGCAGAGCCGCAAGCCCAACGAGAGGAGGGTAATTTATTATTATTATTATAAAAAAACAGCGGTGACGCGGTATTCAGCCTACTCTGCGGTGGCCGTGATGTAACAGCGATACCGCGGTAATGCGGTAATCGCGGCAGCTCTACCTGCAAGCAAAGTATAGCAAGTTGGCAAAGGAGTATTCCAACGTAAATCACATTTTCACCAGTAACGTTAGTCTTTCCATCCACCGGTAGCTCATGCTAGCTAACCTAGCTCACGTTAGCGTCGTCACTGAGCGACCACCTCGCGTACACAATTAATGACATGTTGCGGACAGCCATATCGGTGACAATGTTTAGCTTTTAGTGCCAAATGATAAAGAGTGAAGCGGAGTCTCGAAAGAGAATGTTGAATATTTAGTAGCAACTTTGATGCAGTAGCTTGTGTGTGTGGGGGACTGGGGGCGGCGTTGTGCAGGACGCGACTGAACTTATCGGCTACTGCCATCGGCACATTCAAGCTTATTGGCCGATAGGGGAAACTGTACAACTGTACAAGCAAAACTGTACATTGTTTGGTGGTCTAACGCCCTGCTCTAAAGAAACTCTAAGCATAACCGACTTCAGCGGCTACGTGGCGTAGTGGGCAAGGCGCTCGCCACGAATGACAGACGCTGGGCTTGCCTGTTCGAGCCCAGCACTCCACATTGCTTTCAGTTTAGCTGGTCGTCCGTACTAATACACATTGGCCATATTAGGGGGTGGGAAACTGATGGGTGGGGATCGGGCGTTGTGGACAGCGACTCCTACAGGTCGGTTGATGCGCCTGCACAGTAGAATCAGGAAGTGTCGGGGGCAGCGTGAGCCTCCCACGCGTTACTCCTCGCCACTGAGAGATCGAGCTGCGCAGGTGAAAAGATGCGACTGCTGTTACCTCAAGTACCGGAGGGGACTTGTGCTATGTATGACTTAGTCCACATTGCAGCCGGCTTGTGGGAGGCAAGAAACAGCGTTCGTGACAGGGGAGGGTTGAATTGGATGATATGAAATTGGGATGGGAGAAAATATAGAAAATGGGAGAAAGTGGATTAAAAAAAAGCATAACCGACTTCAAAAGAGGGCCTAAGCATAACCAGTTTGAAACAAGGCGGCCATTAATAAAGTTTTCAATCAATTCCAGGCCGCGACCCTCTCGCCTAAATATTAAAGGCAACCAACTTGTGTCTAGCCACGGCCAACTTGCGTCTAGCCACGCCCCTGCGGCGACGCGGCAGCAGCAGAGCGTAGCGGCAGAGCTCTCTGCCGCGGAGCTCCGTCACGGCAGCATTATGTAGCAGTAATCCCCCCTTTTTTACTATCGAGAACTAGCTCAACTGGCAGCGCTGCCTTGCTGTGGATCCTTCGGTCCGTTGGTAACAAGTTCGATTCCCTTCATTTTTTTTTTTTTTTTTTAACATGCATTCTTTCGCCGGTTAAGTTTAGGCATGTTAACTTTAAGCATTGTTTCGGAGTTGGTTAAGGTTAAGGTTAGGTATTGTTTCGGAGTTGGTTATGGTTAGAAGGGTTAAGTTTAGGCGCTGTTAAGGAGCTGGTTAAGGTTAGAGTTTGTCTTAGAGAATGGCAATATTCTTTCGGAGTTGGTTATGGTTATGGTTAAGGTTAGGCATTCTTTCGGAGTTGGTTAAGGTTAAGGTTAGGCATTGTTTCGGAGTTGGTTATGGTTAGAAGGGTTAAGTTTAGGCGCTGTTAAGGAGCTGGTTAAGGTTAGAGTTTGTCTTAGAGAATGGCAATAGACAGCCTATTTCCGCGCTGCAGCGCGAGGCAATAGACAGCCTATTTCCGCGCTGCAGCTCTCTCGCGCTGCCGCGGTCACATGGGCATAGTGGCCAATCAGAGAAACGCTAAACACAAGTTGGTTGCCGAAAATATTCACGCGACCCTCTCTAACGTAGAGTGACGTCCCCTCGAGAAACGCCCGTACTTTACGTCAGCGCGCGTCCTGTGGCTGGCACAATCTTGCCAGTGAGAGGATTCTCCAGGGCTGCAGCTGGACCCTATTGGCTAATTAAACACTTCATGGAAACGGAGTAACGTGTAGTATGAACTCGACATAACATTAACATTACTCCGTGTCCACTCTTGCGTCGCAGATGGATGGTACACTATGTTAGCTCCGTAGCTAATCCGCTCATAGACTAATTTACCGATAGCAGTACTGTTAACGTCGGAGCTTGTCAATACTCCTCAGTTTCGGGGGGCATCCCTAGCACCGAACCACCGCCTCTCTGTCTCTGGCTAGGTGTGTGCGCTTGCGTGCGTGTATGTGCGTGTAGATGACGTAATTTGGGCAAGTGTGTGTGTGACTGACTTTTTTTTCTGCGAGAGGGAGAGGAAAGCATTTAGCACTGCGCTAAACGGCCTCTAACGTGAGGGCAAAACATCACGATATCCACGATACGTTTAAAAAGTGTATAGTTAATGAACTGTACCCGATATTTATATAATATCGTCATATCGCCCAGCCCTACGATCAATGGCATAAATATCTTTTCATTCATGTTGATTGACCTCATGCGGGCCGGATGTGGCCCGCAGGCTGTAAATTGCCCAGGTCTGATCTAGGCTATAGGCTGTAATTTTGAAAGTTGAAAATAAATTATAGTTATATTCTGAATTATCCCCCCCCCCTCCCCACACTCATACAAATATCATTGTGTCAAGTAGGGTTTTTGCGAGTGTGTGAGTGTGCGCATGTTAATATTGAAGGGTACCCAGGCATGACTGCTGACACTTGGAACTGCTCGTTTTAAAGTGGCCTCCCAGGCTTTTCTCGATTGCTCACATTTTCTCTAAGTGCTGCTCCAGTTGGCCTGAACTTGGCAGCGACATGAGAAGATTAGTCTGAATTGCTCTCACTCTTTTTTGGCACAGCGCGGCCACTTGAGAATAACCTGACTCTCCCAGATCACTCGATGGCACATTAGCCCTGATATGTTTACCAACGTCCTGCACCCATGGCCGACATCCTTGTGCCACGCGATAGGGCCCGGTGGTAGGCGACGGGAGAAACCCGGGTCTCTCCAGGGAGATATGTGATTTGATTTAGCTTTTTATTGATATGAAAACCACCCGAGACGTGAGTTATACATCATGTTCCATATTAGACGTGAGTTATACATCATGTTCCATATTAGACGTGAGTTATACATCATGTTCCATATTAGACGTGAGTTATACATCATGTTCCATATTAGACGAGAGTTATACATCATGTTCCTTATTAGATGAGTTATACATCATGTTCCTTATTAGATGAGTTATACATCATGTTCCTTATTAGACGAGAGTTATACATCATGTTCCATATTAGGATCGATGACAAATAAACAGTCACAGTCAATTCGGTACAACCCAGAGGGTCTGTGTTCAGAATTGCCAACTCTCCGTCCATATAATAACCCAAGAACACTATGTGAAATAAAATGAGCCGACATGATGTCAAATGTATTGAGTATATAAAGTAGGCCGTTCCAAACGCACCGCACCTTTCGGTTGCTCCGTGTGACCACCGCGGCCGGCTATGACCCGTTAGAGTAACTGAATGTCAAACAAAATGCTTGCGTGATGCTCATGCTCCAGTCTTTTGGTCTCCTTAGGTGCCACCCGTGGACGCCATGGCGATGAAGCGCTCTCAACTCTACAGCATGAGTAACAACCCTTATTCCCAGCCTCAAGGCGCGCCATACCCTGGCCAGCCGTACGGTTCACCGTCTCCTCACCGCTACCCGATGGGGATGCCCGGGAGAGGCCAAATGTCAATGGGAGGAATGCAGTATCCTCAACAACAGGTATGTCTTTTATCACTTTTGCTTAAATACCGCTTTTCTTTTTTTCTCAGGCATATGGTTTCATTTTGAAGATTAAATATACTTTTGACATCAGAGGCTGGAGCCATCTTTTATGTACAAGGCCTCGCTTTGTCTGCCCCGTCGCTGCTGCTGCCTGGATGAATAGGGTTCTGAGTACAACTGTGCTGTTGACAGTGACACACCACATGGCTGTCAGTGGAGCCGGCCAAGCCTGGCTGGCCTGGGTCAGGCTATTCTGGGTGCAGACTGCACAGCATCTATATTTAGCCCCCAGACTGCTGGTTTGGGTTTAATGCTTGTTCTGAGACAGAATGGCACTCGCGTGGGACTAGACTGCTGACGTAGCCCATGTGATGTTGGTCCCACCGCACTTGCGTACGAGGCCTACGCACGGCCTACTGCGCCAGCGAAATAAAGATGTTCCTTGCGGTGTCAACAAGTTCATTAAATATGCTTCTGCGTTGTGGTCCTAATTGAAGTCAAGTCCCAGGGCTGTGTTGATGCTGTTGAACAGAGTTTGCACTGATGATGACAAAATGGATGAAAAATTTAATTGAAAACCATTTTGGTATCAATTGATGGTTGCTTCTAGGGATGGGCGCGAGTGATCTATTACTGGAGTACCCGCCATTTCAACGAAACTCCAGAGGTTTTTTGAGCGTGCTTGATTATTATATATATATTTCTTTTGGTTAACACCAAATACATCCACCAAATGTGCCCGTTTGTACCAATGACATGGAGAACTCGGCGTGAGTTTGTTGAAGGAACCTGTGGAGCATGGATAGTACACTTTAACGTTACAGTGAAACAGGTTTGTTAGCTTAGTGTTATCTAAAAGATAAAAACAGCGGTATGTGTTTGCATTTCCAAATTGTGCCAACAACATGTCATCCACTTTGCGTAGCATTCAGAGACCTGCTGCAGACAGTGGAGGTAATTATTACAAATGGTGACTGTTTTTACTGACCATACGCATTAAGCATCCGGTATATTGCTGTGGATTGTTATGTCTGCGGAGCGAGACGTTATAAAATCGGTAGCGTGTGAGTTATCTCGTTATTGCTGCTGCACTTTAAGATGCGTTCTAAAAATAGATTTCCCTAAACGATTGCTTGAGTACTACTGTAGTAATTCATGCGAGTGCTCGATCTGGGAGAACATTACTCGTGCCCGTCCCTAGCTGCTTTGCTACATGTTCTCCCTTCTAGCTGATGGCAGGTGCGTAACGGACGGTCTCTCGACGCGCTTGTTCATCGTGGGGCAATACGACAAAAAACATTGCAGCAATTTCACGAATCACTACTACGATCATAACGGCAGTGTCGTTGAGGCGTAGAAGACCGGGGAGATTCCTTTGCGAGTAAACAACCTCTTCTCGGGAACGTCCCACTCCTCCCCGTAAACCGTAACGAGTCGACACGTGAAACCTCCCGAGGCAGATCGCCACCGTTGAATTACTATCGCATTATTACATCATTCGAAGTGGACGGCATTTCTTTTTCGTTTGGCCCGAGGGCACCTTGTGTCAGTACTGGTCGTCTCTGCTTGCTTTTCCATCACTGAGGGAGAGGCAGCGTGTAATGATTTCTATCTGCGAGAGAGGCCCCAGATGGCCTCAGGACACCACCTTTATTACCTCATGGATTCTACCTGAAATTGGATGTTTCAACCGGTCCGATACCACAGGGGCCGGTTGTGCTGTTTATATTGATTATGTTCCCGGGTCTCCGCTCGCGAGGGAAGAGCACGGAGCACAGCCAGGTGGAGCGGGGGAGCGCCAGCCGAACGGGCAGCCTGAATTAGAGACGCCGTCCAGAGATCAACCTTAATATTTCAAGATAATTAGGAATGGATTTTCTGGCTACCCTTTTAGCTCCAGAGGATTTCACCTGCGAGGTTGTTGGCTCTCCGCTGCTCAAAAGTCGCCCACCTTCACCGTCTCCAGATGGAGCCCAATGCCAAACCTACCTGTTATTGGCTTTACATTCTATCTCGTAAAAATAGCAGGTCTCGCTGGAAACGGGCTCCCTCTCTAAGCTGCCAGCTGGTGTAGCGGAGCTACACGGCGATGGAAAGCACCAGAGACCGCTGCCGAGCTTTATTTAGAGCTTTATGCCGAGTGTTGACTGATTCAACCTTAAAAGAACACGCCAAAGGGCGGTCAGGTGACGTAGCAGAGATTGCGTTTGTCACCAACACCGGAGACGCTGGATTCTTCTGTTCAAATCCAGCTCACAGCTCTGGCGTTGTCACCAGCTTGGCTGGCCGTTCACACTAATACAATTGGCAGTATTAGAGGGTGGGAGAAGCTGGCGGGGTGGGTCCGGGTCGTTGTAAACAGTGACTCCTACAGTTCGGTCAGGGCGCCTTCTCAGCGCGGATAGGATCTAAGGGGGGGTAGTGTGATCCTTCCACACGTTACACCCTCTCAGTGAGAGTCCGCACTGCCGGGTGAAAAGAAGCGGTTGATTGGCTAGACGTGTGTCGGAGGAAGCATGTGATAGCCTCCACTCGCCCAGACCGACTGTGGGGGGTAAGTGCGCAGCGACCAGGAAGGGGATTGGGAATTGGCATAACGACTAACATTGGGAGGGGAGAAAATCGGAGGAAAAAGGAGGGAGGAAAAAGCTAAAATTAAAAAAAAGAACACGCCAACATTTGGGGAAATTAGCTTACCGTCTTCTCCAGAGGGGGACAAGAAGATAGCGTTGTAGAAAGCTATCTGGCTGCATGTTAGCCTAGCTTAGCACAATGAATGGATGCGGACATGACCGGTTAGCCTTCGGGGTGAGGTGTTAGTTGGACAATGCCTAGGCTAACCGCCGGTCATGTCCGCTTCCATTCATTGTGCTAAGCTAGGCTAACATGCAGCCAGATAGCTTTCTTCTTGTCCCTCTCTGGAGAAGATGGTAAGCTAATTTCCCAAAATGTTGGCGTGTTCCTTTTAAGACAAATATTATGCCAACATACACAGTTGCTAACTATAGTAGAAGATGTGACATTACCGGTCAGAGAATGGTAAGCTGAGAAATGGACAACGGGCGTGCCATCAATACTGTGTTTAATCGGATGCATGCAACTATAGCCTTTCGGCAGTAGTCTAACACGGGAGTTCTGATTGGGGAATAGGCTACTCATTTGTTAATCACAGTAACATCTTTAACCTGTCGGGTATAAAAACATTGAATCATCGGTCATAATGGTCACTATGCGTTAAAAATGGTTAATACCAGATTATGATCCGGGAGTTATTTAATTTGACTCCTACAAATGTTAAGAGGGTGCATCAAATGAAATTATGTGACGCAACTTACGCAAGTATGACTTAGTATAATAAACCTCTTCTTGACCTAGGTTTCTCTCCCTAGTGTTGATTTGCCATTCCAGCATTTGTCCAACTCTCCTCATCAACAGTTGATGATGGCTGCGTCTTTTGGAAACGGCGATGCTGAACTCAGAAAGCGGACAGTGTCACGCATGCACATCATTCAGGAGCATCCCCCCCCCCCCCCCCCCCCCCCAAAAGACGTTATTGTGGTGCAGTACTCTCTGCAGGAGCAAACCGTGCCACTAGCAGCAGTGAAAAAAAGAAAAGAAAAAAAAAAATTCAGACTGCGTTGTGCCTCCTTCACATGGCTTGACTATTTGTCATTTTGTAATTTTCATTTGTCCAGCTATGTGCTGTGCAAGCAGTAACACTTTTTTTTTATATCCACTTCTTCTCCTCTTTTTCTATTTTTCTCCACTGTGCCAATTCTCCCCTCCCCTGTGTTGAACGTTGCCCGCATATGCCCCCCACTGGCCGGTTGTAGGGAGGATAGAAGCCTTGCATCACGTGTCCCCTCCGGTACACGAGGAGGCAGCCTGTCACATCTTTTCACCTGCCAGCGCGGACTCTCATTGGCGAGGTGTAACGTGTGGGAGGCTCACACTACCCCCGCCATTTCCTGTCTCTGCTGTGCAGGCGTCCCCACCCGACCTGTAGGAGTCGCTGTCCACAACGTCCAGATTACCACCCATCGACTTCCACCCGCTTGAGTTAGTATGATGGCTGGCCCAAGCCGGAGGCAACGCCGACAGCTGGAGTCGAACCCGGTGTCTCTTGCGTTGGTGACGAGCGCAATGTCCGCTGCGCCACCCAGCCGCCTCTAGCAGTAACACTTTGAAGTGTGAACACGGCCTTAGTTTAGAATGTGTGATAAAACTTGTATTCGGTGGTTGCCGGAACAGAACAGGAAGCCAACGTGCAATATCACCATGGATACCTGAGAGTAAATGAGGTCACAACAATGTACAAAACCTGATGCATGTTTAAAAGATATTCTATTATAGACGACCAGAAGTGGGGCTAAATCTTATCCCCACCGGAGATGAAAATTACTGACCAAAGGTAAAGACGTCACGTGTAAATGTTGTCTAAGACATTGCAATATCACTTTTAAGAGGTTACCGGTATATCGAATTGAAGGAATAAATGACATTTTACACAAAATGGCTTTAGAGATGCTCTCAACAGTGAGCACTAAAGGTAGGCTTTGAAAAGGAGAGAGACCTACATTCCCAAACCTCCAATATCTTAATTCCAGAGTGATGAGCACATGTTTGGAAAAGCGGAATTGATGCCCTCGGGGCTGGAGGAGCTGTTGGCAGTTAAGGTGACGCTCTCTCTTGAATTGTAATGAAATATAGGCGAGGTCTGTTTATTCATACAACATCAGCAACAGCACGCGTTATGTAGGGTCTCTTGTTATCCAAGTCACAGTTTTACTGTTGGGACACTATTAAGTAATAGCCAATCTCTTTACCGACTCCATCCTATGTACGTGACTAATAAGACTCCCTTTTATAGATTGATTGAAGCCACTTTAGCCATATTATTCCAATGCCATATAAAGGGCAATGACAACAAATTGATACCAAACTTTAGAAAGGTGTTTATAAATACATTTTTATTGGTGCTCAGTTTCAGTAAACCGAATTAATAATCATTGCTCGTCTAAACACAGCTGGTGTAACGTTTAAGCTAGATGCACTGTAGGACTTTCCCATACTGGTGTTTATATCAAGCTGTTGGATCTCCCTAATAGAGAGAATACATTCTATAATGTAGAATATTTTGTTAAACCATTCAAAGTAATGGTCTAGGTGTAGCCTATATTATTAATGAAAAGTATGGCTGTTCTCGACTGAGGAAATTGTTTGTTAACCAATAGACAGGATTTTGTCTGCTAGTGGAATAGATTATTTAATTGGCAAATTTGTAAAATTTCCACCCACCTTATTGTTTTTCCATTTTATGGATGCAGACATTCATAAGGACCTCTTTTAAAATCTTGTATTTATTAAAAAACAAAGCATATTTGTGAATATTATTGTGATGCCAGAGATGTACCAGTAATTAACTAGTAATTATCAATAACAAAGAAATACATTTATAATAATTGACAAATCTTAAGTCAACCGAGACCCTAATGACCTAATAATAAACATTATTTGTATAGCACCTTTCATACAAGAGTGCTTCACTGCAGTAAAATGGATATAAAATAAATGTACATTAGTCATTTAGCTGATGCTTTTATCCAAAGCGACTCACAAATTGTGACAAGTGAGCAAGAGAGGTACCTCTCTGCCTGGCAGCTAACCAGTGGTCAGTGACATTGTTCGTTAAATGGTAACAAGCTTGAGTGTTACACTCTTGAGTGCATAGTTGCATAGTAGTATAGACATATTAGTATAATGGGTAGTAGTATAAGTATTTTAGCACAGTAGTAGGGTACATAGTAATAAAAAGACGGTAGACAAGAAGATGGATACCAGTTTTCTCTCTGTGCATTCAGTAGAAAGCTATCTGGCTGCACGTTAGCCTAGCTTAGTTAGCATAATGAATGGAAGCGGACATGGCCAGTTTGGTTAGCCTTCGGGAGAGGTGTTAGTTGGACAATGCCTAGGCTAACCGGCCATGTCCGCTTCCTTCATTGTGCTAGGCTAACGTGCAGCCATATATCCTTCTACTGAATGCACAGAGAGGAAACTGGTACCTATCTATCTTCTCTCTCTGGAGAAGACGGTAAGCTAATTTCCCCAAATGTTGGCGTGTTCCTTTAAATAAAAGTGATGTATTGGCCAGTACTTGGGTATTGGCGGTGAAACAGTTGTATCGGGGAACCATCCCAACACAAGTGACTCGAGACGAGCCATTGGGATACAGTGCCATTAGGATACAGTGCCATTGGGATGTGCCAGTGACAGATGTTTCCCTAAATGGGTTGCATAAGACTGTTTAGAAACGACAGCTTGTAATGAATGGAAGAAGAAGCTGTGAGTATTAATGATGTCAAGTTACACAGAACGCTGTTTCCATCTCCCACCTCAGCGTTTCCAGCTGTGTTGTAGGTCGCTTTAGGAATCTGGCGAGGAGCTTGGATTTTCGCTAATTAAAAGCTTTTTCTGCTAATACATTATTTGAAGCTGCATCCAGGTTCAGCTTTAGATCTAGGGGCCCCATTAACTGGTGCAGACATCTTGAGTCTGATATGGTGGCAGTATTTGAGTTAAATCTGACAAAGATTCTTCTATTTTAGTATGAAAGATATATATTATTATATATATATATATATTTTTAATTCTTGAAATTCTACTTCAAGTAGTTGTAACAAAAGGTGACACTGAAGGCCATTTAACCATGTAATGTTCATGCTTGGGGAATGGTACTCCATTTCAGAATGTACCGTACTTTTCGGACTATAAGCCGCAGCTTTTTTCCCCATTTTTCGACCCTGCGGCTTATATAACGGTGCGGCTTATATGTGACTCGATGTGACCAAACCCAAAAATGTAAAAATCGAAATATTGCTTTTTTGACTGCATTGAAATGTTATTTATCTGTTCCCTTATTTGCTAAACTTAATACAACTTGTAAATGAGTTAATTCTTGTTATTTGTCTGACAGTATTGTGTCCCGACTCCCAATGCTAATTACATATGGTAATTAAACATTAAAACACCTGCAGCTTATAGTCCAGTGCGGCTTATATATGTACACATCATTCAATTTAGCTGCTGCGGCTTATATTCAGGTGCGGCTTATAGTGCGAAAAGTACGGTAGGTGCTTTTCAAAGCAGCCATTTTGACTGGTCATAGATGGGGTAAGGTGTAACCATAGATATAGATTATTCATTATTCCTTACACCTTTTTGTTTACCCATCCATGCTGAGTCAAATTGACTGCTGTCATAGGGCCTATAGAGTTTGGAACTCGAGTTCCATTCTGTGGCTGGCCCGTTGAATTGCCCCACATTTCCTGTAAGGCAGACATTCAGATATTTTATGGACTAACCCTTCACATATCCATGATACAAAGGCTAAGATATACTCACCACTGTTTCAATCAAATTCTAAGCTTAGAATTACTGCAGTTTGAGCAACAGGGCCGCTCGTGGTTGTAGCTGTAGCAATTTCAAATGTCAATCCCCACAGTATTGTCGGGGGAACAAATCTTTTTTTTGGGACAAAACACAGGGTTTTAGGCTAACTTTAATTGGCCAAAAATGATCCAAAGTGCTTTTGTTCCTCACATTTTACCCATTCACACATCGACGACTCAGGCAACCATGCAAGGTGTCAACCTGCTCATCTGGAGCAATTGGGGGTTAAGTGTCTTGCTCAAGGACACTTTGACACATTGCCCGGGAGGAGCTGGAATCGAACCTGGAACTTCCGGATTACCAGACGACTGCGCTACCTCCCGAGCCACTGTCGCCCCTCGTCTGAGAGTGACTTTGGTCACTGATCATTGAGCATATGACTTGGGATGTTCGTTGATGAGAAATTGCGTAACATGACAACTGTTCAATGACTAGCTAGGCATAAACTTGGTTGTGCAATCGTCTGATGTATTTTTTTGTATACGCTCTTGTTGGGTTATTTGTTAGATATAATAATAAAAAAAAAAAACTATTTTATTTACAAATGTCATCAACCCCAGATTCGATGTATGTATTTGTACTCGTATTCAAATATCTAAGCTTTGTCTTATAGTTTAGCTTTTTGTAAGTGAGTGAAGCGCTGTCTCATTGAAATGCATTGAGGATGGAGTGTTGTCAGTTTTGTATTTGGTGTGGGGTCACATGAACATACTAAAACACTAACTTAAAGGGACAGGCACATGATTGAACCTCCTTTTTATTTATTTTAGCATTTTTACAGCTTTATTCTGGTCAGACATGACCGACGGAGAGCAAAGCAGAGGAAGTACGGGAGAAGATATGGGGGGAGGACATGTGGCAAATCTTTCCGGGATTGGGAGACGAATCCGGGTCGACTGCGTAGGTCTGCAGCGCAGTAACGTGGTGCGCCACTTGGGCGCCCATGATTGAACCTCTTACACTTTCACTGGGAAAAAACACACACACACACACACACATAAATAGGGTGTAAAGATACACGTATCCGTACTGAACGGCTGTGTACCGAACTAATACAACGGTATGTCAAGTACTTGACTTCAAAACCGAGGTACGTACCGTACCGTGGTTTTTGTGTACCGTTACACCCCTGAACATGCATATGGAAGGTGTCAATGAACTCTGTACGGACATCTACATTCATTGGTCTTGGGTTAACCATGCCCAATTATTAAGCCAAGCCCCTTTCATGTATCATGAACCATTTGTCATAGAGACTTATGGGAGGTTACATTTTTCAATTCAATTCAGTTTTGTTGTCATTGTATAATGAACGTGGCACATATTCAACGGAATTGTCTGTCAGAGACGGTACTGTGCAATCAATAAAAAATATTATATAAATCATCACAGTCATCATAAGACACTTAAAATACCTAGATAAAAATATAAACCTATAGGAGACAGAGTAGATGGTAAAGTGCAGCATTCATGGTAGTAGTCAAGTAACGGTGCATAATAGTGCATGTGTTGGGTAAAGGTGTCAATCAACTCGGTACAGACTTCTGCATTCATTGGTCTAGGTTAACCACGCCCCTGTTCTGAAGCCACACCCCCATTCTGAAGCCATGCCCAATGCCCATGCCCCCTTTCATATCTCATGAACCATTTGTCGAGAGACTTGTGGGTGGTTGGGGATATCCTCTTTCATTGGTCTATGTTTGCCCCGCCCCCTATGCTTAAGTCCCGCCCCATTTTTGTATCTTTTGAATTGTTTGTTGTAGAGACTCATGAGAGGGGTTGTTGGACTCCGCATGGAGCTATGCTTTCATTGCTCTATGTTTGCCCCGCCCCCATTTTTTACATCCCACCCACTTTTTGGGAGATCTGCTTCCATTGGTCAGCAGTGCACAGGTTGTCTACTTATTTTATCGATGTTTTATTGTGGTGTAAATTCCGATGATATTGGCCTATATCTGGGCTGGCATGAGATCTACTTTGCCTATTTCCAAGGATGGAGCGATCTACCATCGCCCGCCAAGGAGACTGTGAAAATCACCACACTTTTAAGTCCTATATGCTGACTAATTAGAACAATGAATTGGTCCATATTTTATTATTAATAAGAATGTTGGCACTTACTCCACTTGCTTATTAGACCCCAGTGTATTAGCCCATTGCTAAATATTCTACAAATCAAATTGTGGCTACTTACTTTAAAAATTATTTAAAGATTAAGGAAATGACACATTTGGAGTGATCAAGAGGTTTATTTGACATTTAAGAAGTATATTGTATTCTATCTTATTTCAGAAGCAAAAATTGGTCCCAAGTATTTGTATCTTGTCAAAAATGTCCCTCTGCTCAGCCAGTGGATGTCTGGATGTGCTATTATCTTTTGTAATTATTAGCAATTATTGCACACTTTCCAAAAATCTAATTAAAAAAAGTCTTGTCATGACATGTCAGATCCAGGTGATGTCTGATAGGAGGATGAGTGCTAGCATAATCCTCTACAGAAGAGTGTTGTTTTCTTTCAAGTTTTTATTTTCAACACGCATGAGAGACATAAACAAAAAAAACTTGTTCAACGTGTTTGCTTACAAATGGTCTTATGATGCTGTCGAGCCACGGATACGCCATCTAACTTGAAGGGGGGGGGGGGGGGGGCAATTTTTAAATGCCCGTGCGCTATTGCGCAACAGCCAACAAGAGATGCACACACAGGAGAGCAGCGAGGCACAGACGGAGAGAGATGCCTCGTATTTTTTGCAGTAAAAGATTTACGATTAAAGCAGTTATGAGAGACGGGAGAGATAGGGACTCAGTCGAGAGAGGGGCGAGCTCAGGAGAGAGAGAGAGAGAGAGAGAGAGAGAGCAAGCTGCCGCCCTCTTCGCGCTTTCCATGTTATCAAGACGCCTCGCCTGTACGCAGCCTTATTCTTCACTCGAGTAATACAGAACAAATGGCACTCAGTGTTGACTCGTAAAGGAAACAACATTCTGCGTATTATATGGGACGTGTGGTAACCTTCCCTCGAGTGCACTGACAGCCTCCTTTTGTAGGCTTTGTGTCCGAATGGTTAAGAAAGATATTGTGTGTAGAATGGTAGGTCGCTGTCTCTTTTCCATCTCGTCCTTTAGCCATTATGCTGGTTTTAATTTGTGGTTGTAAGAGGACAGCCTACACACCTGGCTGATACCTGTATGGTTGTAAGAGGACAGCCTACACACCTGGCTGATACCTGTATGGTTGTAAGAGGACAGCCTACACACCTGGCTGATACCTGTATGGTTGTAAGAGGACAGCCTACACACCTGGCTGATACCTGTATGGTTGTAAGAGGACAGCCTACACACCTGGCTGATACCTGTATGTTTGTAAGAGGACAGCCTACACACCTGGCTGATACCTGTATGGTTGTAAGAGGACAGCCTACACACCTGGCTGATACCTGTATGGTTGTAAGAGGAGAGCCTACACACCTGGCTGATACCTGTATGGTTGTAAGAGGACAGCCTACACACCTGGCTGATACCTGTATGGTTGTAAGAGGACAGCCTACACACCTGGCTGATACCTGTATGGTTGTAAGAGAGTAGCTACACACCTGATACCTGTATGGTTGTTAGAGAGTAGCTACACACCTGATACCTGTATGGTTGTTAGAGAGTAGCTACACACCTGATACCTGTATGGTTGTTAGAGAGTAGCCAAACACCTGGCTGATACCTAACCTGTATATGGTTGTAAGAGGGTACCCTATACACCTGGCTGATACCTGTATGTAGGGCTGTACCGAATAGTTCGAAGCTTCAAAGCTTCGTTCATAATGTAGACATTCGAATTCTAAATCAACATTCGAATTTTTCATTTTTAATAAAAATTATTATTATTTTTTCTTTATATATATAATATATATATTTTTTATGTGTATTCATTCTGTTTAAACCAATGGGGTTTTTCTTCACAGTTGCAGATAAAGATTAGGCTACGCTAACATTATAGTATTGTACTATTATAGTATATGACTCGTCATAAACATTTAAATAAAACATTTATCATAAATGCATCCGCTTGGCACTCTGCGCTCCATCAAGACGTCACCATCACTTTTGTACCAACCGTGCCCTTATTCGATTATTTATGTTGACGAAACTGATGAGTTATATTCATTAAAGAAAGTTGATTTAATACAAAAAAATACTAATTTAATCAGATGAATCAATAAAATAGGACGACAGACATTCAAAGCTTCGTTCGAATACTACAATAGAAGCTTTGAATGTTAAAAAATTACATTCGGTACAGCCTACTATGTACTGTACTCTACTCTCTACTCTACTCTACTCTACTCTGTATGGTTGTTAGAGAGTAGCTACACACCTGGCTGATACCTGTATGGTTGTTAGAGAGTAGCTACACACCTGGCTGATACCTGTATGGTTGTTAGAGAGTAGCTACACACCTGGCTGATACCTGTATGGTTGTTAGAGAGTAGCTACACACCTGGCTGATACCTGTATGGTTGTTAGAAAGTAGCTACACACCTGGCTGATACCTGTATGGTTGTTAGAGAGTAGCTACACACCTGGCTGATACCTGTATGGTTGTTAGAGAGTAGCTACACACCTGGCTGATACCTGTATGGTTGTTAGAGAGTAGCTACACACCTGGCTGATACCTGTATGGTTGTTAGAGAGTAGCTACACACCTGGCTGATACCTGCAGTGCTTACTAGTCCCAGAGCGTTTCATGACGCAATGATAAGGAATGCGTGAAACGGGGGACCCTGTGAATGCCCGCGAGAAAAGGTGGCCCAAAGAGCCACCTAGGACAGGGATTCGCTGAGATTCAAGATTAGATCGGCAAGCCTAAGTGTGATTGGATGAGTGACTAAATGATGGCTGTCTTTGTACTTGTCCAGCGATCGACTCAGAGGCCCCTTGCGATTGATAGGTAGATCGAAAAGACACGGTTGCCCACTTCTGGCCTATATTGTTGCTTATCTAACACACAATAAGCTATTAACATAACCCTAATTGGAGCCACATTGGATTCTTGATAAGAGAGTTTCGTTTTGTCCACTCTGAATCTATGACCGCTTCTCTCTCTCGCGCGCGCGCTCACGCACAATCTCTTTCTCTCTCTCTGTCCATCCCTGTCGGCTCTCAGCAGATGGCAGCTCAGTATGGCCAACAGCAGGTCATGGGTGGGTACTGTCAGCAGGGCCAGCCTCCGTACTTCATCCCGCCCCAGCAGCAGCAGCCTGCCGCTCCCACCCAGCCGCCCTACATGCAGCCACGCCCACTGCCACAACAGGTAAGGCCACAGTTTCCCGAGACCCTGGCGACTGAAGCATCTGTCAGATACATGGTTTCCTCTGCACCTCGGGTATCCGAATCTCAGTTTACAAAGACCACAGTTCCCACAAGGCTGTGCGCAAAAAGTTACATGTTGCTTTCATGACCAGTTGACCACACAACCGGTTCGGTACAGCAATGGAGTGGAGGGAAATAAAAGGTTCCTCCTACGATCAGTGCTATAGTTTCTGAAACCACATTTTCTTTCACCTTTATTTACTCGGGGTAAGTTCACCGAGCGCTGGTGCTCTTTTTCCTCAACACCCTGCTTCACACTCGCACACTTCCACTCATTCACACCTGCAAGCTGCCCAGTATGACCACCGTCTGACACTTGCAAGCTGCCCAGTACGACCACCGTCTGACACCGGCAAGCTGCCCAGTACGACCACCGTCTGACACAGTTGGCCACCGAGCAGCTCCACTAGAACATCACTTTCCAACCCAGATTTTCCCTGCCAGTCCGGGGGAATCAAACCAGCGTCTTCTCTAAACCTCCGGGCCACCGTTGCCGCCGCTTGATGATGGAAATGATTTAGCGTCTCCTGACTGGTGCGATGGTGGAAAATCAGGTTTGATTTTGTTATTCATCGTCGATGCCGCCTCGGGTGCAGTGAGGTTCCCCTGGTGAACAGAACAGGCGTGAGATGATTAAACAGACCCAAGTGTTTTTTTTCTTTTTGACTAAATACAACATATTTTACCTGTGTATATTTTCTGAATAAAGGCACGTTGCTTGGTGCAACGCTTTTGTTCGTTTTGCTGTTTAATCAGAAAGAAGGATGAGAAAAAGCAGCTTGTTCCTTGCTGTTACTGGCAGGAATGTGTGATGTTAAGAAAACTAATAATTTGTTGGCGGCTTTACAGTTTAATTGGGGACCTGCCTTCTATACAGGTATTTCTTTAATATCTGCGATAGATTTGTTTACATTTCATTGTCTCCTGATTATTTCTGAGCTCACGTTTTGTGAAAAAGTGTCAGTCCTATGGCTCAGTTGTCAATGGTTATAATAATGTTTATGATGCTATTTGACTTTCATTCATATGTAACGATATGTTTTTACCAGCCAGGCTATAATCACAGGAAAAGTCTTAAAGGGGACCTGCATTGCTATTCCTAGCACTATTTTGGGCAACTTTACACAATTCCTGTGAGTCTATGGAAGACATCTGTGTAAGGTTTATAAAAAAATCATTGTTTTATATTTCTAATGGAGTACTCAAAAGCATAATTTTTCAGCCTCAAGATTTCAGCCTGATATTGGCTGGGCTCCGCCCATAAGCACTTAGTGGCAGTCATCCACAGAGTCTGCGACTGGTAGACAGAGAGAGAGAGAGAGAGGGAGAGAGAGAGAGAGAGAGAGAGAGAGAGAGAGAGAGAGAGAGAGAGAGAGAGAGAGAGAGAGAGCCCTGACTCAGCGGGACTGAGAATGAAACGCTGTGTCAACATGAGAATGAAACGCTGTGTAAACAAGCACACGCAGATGCGGGCTCTCTCCTCTCTCTCTCTCTCCCTCCCTCTCTCTCTGTCTCTCTCTCTCCCTCTCTATCTCTCTCTCTCTCCCTCGCAGAGACTAGTGCAGTCTAGGTGTCGGGTTTCAGTATCTGCCTCGCAGTTTGAGGAAGTGGTTTCCACTCGCTCTGCTATCGCTGTGTGGGCTGTCCGCTTACCCAGCACCCACTGACGTCAGCATGCGCCTCAAATCAGAACGACCTAATTAAATCGAGCAGGAAATGGTCTTAGCTGAATGAGAGCAATCCGCCAATATGGTATTTAGACACAAAAACACATTGATACTAACTCCTATTACTATAATACAATGCTAGAGACTGAAAAATTACATTTATAATGCATGTCACCTTTAACAATTATGCTCCTTTTTTACAATTTCGCTGCTGAATTTCCCTCTGGATTAAATTGATTGATTGAATAGTTTATTGATTTAGAATGGAAAATCACACATATACATTTGATCACAATATGTAACAGGTATACATTTCTCCAAGTACTTCTATTCTATTCTATCTATTTGGTGATGAGAAGCATGTTGACTAACTACAGCCTGAAAACCGCTACATTTGTAGATAAACGTGATAAACATTCTGTAACCACCTTCATTGGCCTTGTGGCAGATTAAGAAAAAAGAGCAGTATAGAGACGCCGGTTTCAAAGTGACAACAATACCAATTCTAAAAGGGCCCAAGTTTATTTCCATGTCTGCTAATGCAATAGTTGACAGGAAATACATATGTGTCCAAACTGTTCCCTAGCAATGGTATTCCAATGAAACAGTCTATAGAGACGGGAGAAATCAGTGGTCACTAGGAAGTGGTTGTGTTCTCCTGAGATGAATGTTTGTGCTCTCTATCAGGCCTTTCACACGGGCAGGGCTCGGTTTTGCTTCCCAAGCCTCA
Source organism: Notolepis coatsorum (assembly GCF_963971535.1). Taxonomy (NCBI): domain Eukaryota; kingdom Metazoa; phylum Chordata; class Actinopteri; order Aulopiformes; family Paralepididae; genus Notolepis; species Notolepis coatsorum. The sequence continues at coordinate 129,448,566 of NC_140169.1, forward strand.
TTTTGAAGCGGCCGGTGTGTTCAGACTGAAAATAAATCGGTTCGGAACCTGAAGTAGTTTATTTTCTTGCGAACCCTGACATCATCAGTGGGTGTGTCAAAGACAAGAGGAGGAAGGAAGGAGACGAAGGCAGAGCAGAGTAGATTGCCATACAAGCCCCTCAACGTGAAATACACGTTATAAGCTGATAAATATTGTGATCTAAGCACAAAAGCCATTGTTTTTTCCTGCAAATCTCTTAATTACACTTAGATTGTAGGAACTAAGCATGTGAAATGTTGGTAGTTCAGGTATTTAAAGATTGCTATTATATATTACTAGAATCACTCATAGATTACGTTACAGCTACAAGCCCCACAACTACTGCATTCACGTGAACTGAGAATCCCTGCTCAGCGTGAGGTTTAACACTTTCAGCGCCAGACCCGAGGATAGTCGGGTTAACTCGCCAGCGGTTGAGCGCCATACCCGAGTATAGTCGGGTTTTCATTGTTATTTATTTTATTCGATTTTTTTTATTCATTTCAGGTTCACGGACCTCTGTGTTACCATAGGAAATCATTCTGAAATCGCTAGAGTGCAATACTGGCCGCATCTTGCTAGGTGACAGTATCGCCCACCCTTTGAAACCTTATTGCACACACCGTGTGTTACATCTAAACCCCTCCGGGCGCTGAATTTTGGTTCAGGCAAGTCTAGCGGTTCACCCGATCACATTGAAACGCATCCATAGGGGTGGACGGTATGGTCTAAAATTTATATCACGGTATAATTTGAAGCATAGACGGTAACGGTATATATCACGGTATCATCGTTTTTGATAAAAGTTTTTTTTTAATTTTATATATATATATATATTTTTTTTTATAAAATATATATATTATATAATTAGACTTGTACTTGTATTATCTGCGAGACATCGCCACCACGCAACAAGCTCCACTGTCTGTGTGTACTCTAGTAGCCTCCAGCTACGGCTAGGATTCTCCGGAGCTGCACCTGGACCTATACTCGAGTAGCCTCGAGCAGAGCTACGGCCAGGATTCTCCGGCGCTGCACCTGGACCCTATTGTATTGGTATAACGTTAGCAAGCCCTCAGCTCGAATACGCATCGAATCAGTGTTATAACTTATAAGACATTGATATCAGGAGCTATCTGTAGCTACTGCTAGCCGGATATATAACGTTAATACAATGCCTCAGTGAATTATTTAGTTCAATGGGACATTTCGTTTTGAACGGTGAACTAACTTGCGTTAACGTGAGCTAACAGCTAACGGAGCTATCATACACGTCTCTACTAGACTTGATGGAGCGTTTGTTGATGTCAGGAGCTATCGGTAGCTGGCCGACTAGATACCGTTCGGTTAGACAATGCCTCATCATGTATTAAACTAAAAGTGAATAGTTGACTGGGTAATTTTGTAACGGTAGCTAAGCTAACGTTAGCTCAGGGAGACGCCGCCGTCCTCCCGTGTGCCGTGTCCCGTCCCACTAGACTACTAGACCCGTGTTTACATGCGTGCGGGAGGGGCTGGCACGCCCACTGCACGAAGCCTCCTAAATAACTTTTTCCAGTTCGCACATATCTATTATCTATGACTAATTCTATCTATTTTTAGGGGCAAATGCGAGTGCAATAGTCGCGCTGTGGTTACATGACGTCATTGCTATTTTAGAGCTGCACTACCGGTTAAACGGTATAGTCAAAATCCATACCGTAGAGCAAATTCATACCGTTTATACCGTATACCGTTTATACCGTCCACCCCTACATCCAATGCCCCTCGATGCATGTGTTGTGCCGGATTATGTCGGGGACCCAATGGACACCAATACTGGAAATCGCGATCAGACAATTGGAATATTCTTTTTGGGATACCTCATAGTAAAGGTAAGGACTATATGACATCAATTCTACTTTGATCCAACCATGAGTTCACATCGATCGCAACGATTATGTAACATACTCCAAAGCATCAAAAAACTACCCCCCCCTTTCATGCATTCATGATGAAGCATAACACCTATTATATACCTTTGAATTGGAAATAATAGTGTGTCCAATATAGAGATCGACCAGTCACAATCAAGCATTTCGGCGAATGTTAAAACGCCATGTAATAAGTATTATTATTGGGCAGCAAACATAAGTCATTACTATATTGGGTGAGGAATGATGGTACTGTCCCCAAATGGACATTTCTGGAGGGGGAGTCTGTTGAGTCCACTTCTCTAGCAGCCTTATTGTGTGCTAAACTTCCATTCACACAGCCTATTCCTAGCTTTACTTCTAACCCGGTTGTCATACATACACTCAATTAAAGTGTGGAACCAATTTAGAAGATCCATCTCCCTTAAAGGTCTATCGCGGGCTGCACCAATTGCAAGAAATCGCATGTTTATTCCCTCGATGATGGATAGGGCCTTTGATACCTGGGTTAGAAGAGGTGTGATCTCACTGTCTGATCTCTATATTGACAACAGTTTTGCCTCCTTTGAGCAGTTGGTGCAGAAATGCAATATTCCCAGGACACACTTTTATAGTGTGTCTTTTAGCAGACAGTATTTGCAGCTACGGAACGTTGTAGCCTCGAACTCAGATTGCTACCCGGTGTACCCGGTGTACCCTCCTGCCTCTCTCCGTTGGACTCAAGTTTGAACTGTAAATCGGTCCAGAAACGGGCTATAAAGTAGAATCTCCGAACTACTTAATATGAGCAATTTGACACCTCTAGACCTCCTTAAGGATAAATGGGAAACAGACTTAGAAGAACCAATTACAGAAGACACTTGGGACAAAATAATACAGGGGATTTTCTCCTCTTCCATTTGTCTTAAGCATGCTGTTATCCAGTTTAAGATTGTACACCGTCTGCACTGGTCTAAAGACAGACTCTCTAAGATATATGCCGACATAGATCCTACGTGTGATCGATGCAGACAGGCTCCAGCCACTCTGCTTCACATGTTTTGGACATGTCCAAAGCTTTATACCTTCTGGCAAACCATCTTCGAGACCTACTCTAGGATACTTGGAAAGGCAGTGGAGCCATCTCCATTTATTGCATTATTTGGGGTAGCCCCAGTGGACAACCGTCTTAGATGGTTGGCCTTCCGCTCACTCCTGGTCAGGAGACTGATATTATTTAAATGGAAGGAACCAAATCCACCTACATACAGTCACTGGATCAGAGAAGTCATGTATCATATTAACCTGGAAAAGATCAGACATTACTGTCAGAGGATGTACGAGAATATTTTATTTGTAATATTTATCTTCTTTCTCCTAGTGTCTGGCTATTTAAAATGTGTATATGTATATGTCGGATATTGGCGGGGGCGGGGGTTCTGACTGAATTTATCTTCTTTCTGTTGGTCCTTTTTGGACCTATGTTTGTAATGTGAAAACTTTAAATAAAAAGACATAAAAAAAAGAGACACAGAAACAGCCCGTCGAGAACAGGACTGAAACCGAGGGGTATAGAGGCTGCTAGAATGCATAATCTGAGTGGTATCTTCAGCAAAACACTTCCAAATACATGTTTTGGGGACCTCAGAGATCTATATTTACTTTAAAAGCATAATATGGTGCCTTTTTAAGGGGAAACCCTGACTGAGAAATTGTGTGTGTGTGGCTGTGCTGGAGTAATGAGAAATTGACCCTGAGTAAAATTCTCCGGGGCTTGGGGTGTAATATCTGAAGACTGAAGAGGGCTCATGGCAGCAGGCTGGCTGCTCATATTAAAGCTCCCGTTTGCTCCCACCTCCCCTAACTGTATTATATTTTCTCCTGGATGACAAGAAGACTAATGGAGAAAAACACTTTAAATGTTTTACCCTGAACCTCCGTTTCCAATGTTTCCTTTTTATCTTTGGAGGAGGAGGACGGGGTAATAAAAAGGTAAAAGACTTCTAACTGTCGACCCCCACTGGTGACGGTGACTACATTCAAGATTGTGGTGATATAAAAACATGGTGGACGCTAGTGGTGGGGGAAAAAATCGATATATAGTAGTATCGCGATACTTTGCGTGGCGATACTGTATCGATACAGGGACGCCAAGTATCGATATTTAATTATTCATAAAAAAAAGAAAAATCTAAGGAAGTTGCATTGTTCATTTCAATACCTGTAATAGTACAGTAGTCCACACACACACACACACACACACACACACGTGCATTCAGTTAAGTTGGAATATGACTGTAATACAAACAGTTCAGTTTGTCAGGTACATGCAACACAGATTACAGTGTTTACATCTGTTTGCTTGAGAAAATACCATGTTCTGCAATAAAAATTATTGAAGTGAGATGAACAGACTGAACTTTATTTTATTAGATAAAACAAACAGACTGAACGTTATTTTATTAGATAAAACATGTTGACAAAGTTTTACTTTGCAATATATATATAGATATATTTAGTATCGTGATACTATCGTATCGTGACGCAAGTATCGCGATAGTATCGTATCGTGAGGTCTCTGGCGATTCCCACCCCTAGTGGACGCAGCCCATAACATTTATTGGGAAGTTGTCTGCAATGATGATAAAACCATGTCAGAAAAAGCTCTTATTTTTGGGGCGTCTGGGTTGTGTTGACGTAAACGCACTTGCCCACCACCACCACAGAGACCCGGGTTCAATTCCCAGTAGCGGTGCTTCCAGCTTGGTCAGACGGTCCAACGAACAGGATTGGCAGTGTTAGCGGGTGGGAAGCTGTGCGTGTCAGAGGAGACATGTGGTAGTCTACACCCTCCCCAGACCGACCGACAAACGACCAGGGCCATGACACACGTGCTGTTGGGCGACAGTGGTTCAGGCGGTAAGAGTGATCGTCTGGTAATCACCAGAAAGTTCCCAGTTTGATTCCACCTCCTCCTGGCTGCAGCGTGTCAAAGTGTCCTTGAGCAAGTCACTTAAACCTTAACTAACCAGGTTGGCACCTTGCATGGTTGCCTCCACCATTGGTGTGTTAATGTGTGAGTGACTGTGAGGCATGAGTTGTAAAGTGCTTTGGATGAAAGCGCTATATAAATGCAGGCCATTTACACACTGGGAATTGGCATAACAACTAAATTGGGGGAGAAAATAGGAGAGAAAATAATCCAGCCATTTTATTTTGTAGTACAAAGCAAAAGAAGAGCTGCATTTTGACCGGCTCAATATCTGGTTTCTAAATCTGTGGCTGAGGGCAGCAAAAGTGTAAATATATATTTTTTTTACCACAATACATTCTGCAATGTGACTAACAAACAGACTAGACTACTGACGGATAGATAAGCATAAGTGACTTACACACCACACAAGTACATTTATTACACACACACTGCTGCTACTTACACTGTAGAATATATATATATATATATTTTATCGACCTTGTAAAAAAAACGTATACCTTGTATTGTATAGTTTGTATAGATTGTTGTGTATCGTATTTACAAATCTACAACGGTTGAGGAGCCGGGAAAAACAAGCATCTCACATTTTGCTGAATGTATGTACAAAAAAAATATATAATAATCAAAAATAGAAGCTGTGACAATAAAATAATCTGAATCTGTTGCCGTCAATGTTGGCAGGTTTGCCCATCATCTCATCGTTGGAAAATAATGGCATCTGGGTTTCTGTCTACCACCCTAATCTGAACCTAACATAAAGATAACTGTGGTTATTATAAGAACAGGGTCGCTGTGGGGTCAGGTAGTAATGATGGAGCGTAGCTGCTAACAACACGCACACCTTGAACCTGCGCGTGCGAGGTCCAGAGAACGAGACCACCCCCTGTAGTGTCACCGTTTTTAGGAAGACGGCGACTTCAATCAAAGCACTGGCACAGTCTGACCCTGCTGTGTGTTTGTGTACTTCTCGGCACAGTCTGACCCTGCTGTGTGTTTGTGTACTTCTCGGCACAGTCTGACCCTGCTGTGTGTTTGTGTGTGTGTGTTTGTGTACTTCTCGGCACAGTCTGACCCTGCTGTGTGTGTGTGTGTGTTTGTGTACATCTCGACACAGTCTGTCTGACCCTGCTGTGTGTTTGTGTGTGTGTGTGTGTGTTTGTGTACTTCTCTGCACAGTGTGACCCTGCTGTGTGTTTGTGTACTTCTCGACACAGTCTGACCCTGCTGTGTGTTTGTGTACTTCTCGACACAGTCTGACCCTGCTGTGTGTTTGTGTACTTCTCGGCACAGTGTGACCCTGCTGTGTGTTTGTGTGTGTGTGTGTGTGTGTTTGTGTACATCTCGACACAGTCTGTCTGACCCTGCTGTGTGTTTGTGTACTTCTCGGCACAGTGTGACCCTGCTGTGTGTTTGTGTACTTCTCGGCACACACACCTACTCTATATTTCCCCGGTGATTCCGGCACACAGACCCCCTTAATTTGGCGTTTGTGCCGCTATGTTGGAGAGACGATAAGCGACCGGAGAGAAAAGGTTCCTGTTGGACGCTGTGAGCCAGTGGGAAGAGGGAGGCATTCTTCTCATCCTCGGATGTGGCTTCTCGTTGATGACAAGTGTTTCTGGCCGACTCCGGCCCCGGCTCTGCAACTTGTCTTTGTAAAGATCGGTTTCTCTACTGAGGGAGTGGAGAGCTCCCTTCCCAGCATTCCATCCACTGAAAATATTAAAGGGGTGTTTTTGCAGGATCGGGGAGGCCGAGCTCTCGGGGCACGGAATACGTCAGCAGAATAATAGGATTCAGGTAAAAAAAAAATCTGTGAAATGCCCCTTTTTATATGGCTAAAAGATGAGTCAAAGAGCAATTTTTTCTGTCTCTATGGAGCTAGACTTCAGCTTACATTAGAAGCCTGCAGGAAGAAGGCGGCTTTGGCTTTTGAGACGGCTCTTGAGTAAAGAGTAGCTTTCTCACCGCCGTTTGACTGGGTGATGCCTGTGGTTAGCAGTGTTCGCTGTCTCCTGCATCTCTATGGCAACAGCGCTCCCTCGCACCATTGCGAGTTGATAAGCATTTCCCACGACTCCACGACTTGAACAAGTGTTTTCTAACTCGCAGGCAACAAGCCACAAGAAAACCTGTTGTGATCAAGTCCTGAGTTCATGTGGGGGGAACACATCTCTGGGGGTTTGGACATCAGGCATGCTACCTGGAGATCCTTTAAGATACCATTATAGTTGATGCATTCACAGCTGGGATACAGAAATGATGCATATGATGGGCGATAACAATTCCTTCCAGACTGATTTGGTCTTGCATTTCAAAGTTAATTTCCCTTCACCTCAAACGCATATAGGGCCATCAGCCAGAGTTATTGCCCATGATTAGTTATGGCTGACATTGCCGGGCAGAGAGAGAGAGTGTGTGTGTGTGTGTGTGTGTGTGTGTGGGGCTGGCTGCTGCATGGTTTCTGTTTAATTCTGTTACATCATGTATCCCTCGTGTACTTCAAACAATTTCCCTCTGAACATATTTCATTACCGTGCAAGCCAAGCATATCAAAAGCAAAGGAATACATACTTAAACGTGTACGTTTGTTATGTGCAATATCACTGTCTGCTGGGCGAAGCTGAGAACCTTTTAACGCTAGTATATACATTAAGGTTTGTCCAGACATCCCACACAGCCAGGGGTGTCATGAAATAATGGGGGGAAACTGAGACGGGGCTGAATTGCATTTTCTTCTCCCCTCGTTCCGTCACGCACGCGAGACTCCCCCCATCCAACGCAGTGGTAGGTTTACGGACCAAACTTCGTGTTCCCCTCCTTCCCCCGAGCCGAGGAGACACATCTGCCGCTCTGTGGGGGCGGAGTTGGCCTCTCGCTGGCTGCATACTTTCTCTATGATGCGTTTCCCCTTGCCCCCTCCGCCCCGTCCTCTCCGGCCCTGCTGCCGCTATCGCTCCAGAGCAGCTGTTCCAGAGCACCACCACCACCACGCCGGAGCGCTGATGTCATAATCGGAGTGTAAACACTGGCCGGCGTCTGACCTGGCCGTGACCCAGCTATCACGGCACTCCACTTGAGTAAACTCATAGCCCCGCTGAACGGCACCGAGACGTCTCTCTCTCTCTCTCTCTCTCTCTCTCTCTCTCTCTCTCTCCCTCTCTCTCTCTCTCTCCCTCCCTCTCTCCATCTCACCCTCTCTCTCGCCTCATCTCCACCCACTCTCCTGCACTGGTTGTGGGTTATTGGTTGGTACAGATTGTTTACTTGAAAGGGGTATAGTGTGATTGCCACAGAAAAGCGGTGGGCTTGTTTTTAGGAAGTCCCACAAATTGAATTACTGCAGAAGATTTTATATCCGCGGAGTCATGGGCGTCCAGGCCAGTTGAATACTAATCTGTAGACTTGCATAAATGGAAAAGTACAAATCACTTGCTTCTCTCCTCCATGTTGGAGATCTTTAGGATTAGTCTGTTTGTTTTGGTTAGACTGCAGCCATCTGCGTTAGACTTCGGAGCTCCAGAGCCCACTGCTGAAATGGAGGAGGAGGCTTTTAGGGTTAACGCTGCATTAACTTCTTTTGAAAACGAGGACTGTGTATAGAATCGATTGTGTGCAAAATTATGTTAAATGAGCATTTAAATAAATGTTACCCCGGCCTGGCAAAGTGAAGACCATTTAGACTTCACCATTAAATTACTCTCTTATTGAGCGTAATCTTGTATGTCGTTGAGTCTACATTGTCCTCATTCCAAAAGCAGTTACTGCGGCTTCTACGTCTCTTCTCAGAGATTCTCTTTGGATCTAGATCCATTTGACGGGAATTACAATTGTCTGTGGACTGTGGCGCGCGCTAGCTGGAACTCGGGCCCAACTGTGGGATGGCATTACCGCCACACTGTGCGTGTCCTTTTATGCGGAGGCATGGATCACTCTGCCAACGCGTGAGCCGCGGCCTGTTTACTAAACAGCAGTCAACACAACAGTGTAATAAGCTTTCACAGGTGGCATTTGAAATGTCAGCAGAAATGGATTAAGTTTGATAAGTAAATAATCTTTGACTTTCTCTGTCTCGCTCTTCCTCTGTATTATTAACCCTCTCCTTCTCGTTTTCTCTCGCCCTCCTCTCTCCTGTTGCTCCTTCCTTTCGAATCTCTCCCCCTTCCTCTCCTTCCGCCTCCTTTCCTCTCCGCATGCAGGAGGTGCCACAGGAGGGCTATGGCAACAGGGGCCAGTCTGCAATGACCCCTGGGAAGCCTAATCATGAGGAGATGGGCCTCAGCCAGCAGGAGAGACCATCCAGTCTGCCTGTGAGTCTGCACTCTACCTGCTTTTTTTTTAGCTAGGCCACTCGGTTGGTTGGTTGGTGGGTCGGTTGGTCCACAGAAATGTCTCCACCCTCTAGCGGCCACAGGTTTCGCCCTAGGAGGCTGGAATTGGGCATGGAGGTCAAGTGTGTGTGTGTGTTTGTGTTCATGCCAATCGGCTAAAAGTGGGCGTGGGAGTGGCCTATCGCAAAAAGGTTGCAGCTATTGCAAATCCGCGCTTTGTTTCTTAGTCAGTCTCTCGCAACGGAGACCTGTGCACGTCAGCATGCTGGTCAGCGCAGCTCATTGTACATTTATCACTGTGGCTAAGAGCTCTGTCCCGACACTTGACATGACCTTTGGGGTCCTCGCCACAGGTTGAACAGTACCACTGGGCTTTAAACGCAGCCCGTCACCGGAAGACACTCCCACTGGCTGTCAATCATTTTTGCCTTATGGGAGCCAGAGTGCTTGTTATTCAGCACCAGTCTCTCTCTCTCTCTCTCTCTCTCTCTCTCTCTCTCTCTCTCTCTCTCTCTCTCTCTCTCTCTCTCTCTCTGAAGACTGGTTTTCTGTCAGTGTAGGGTTCTTGCCTACACAGGCCTTGTTGTGTATGCTCCTTCTTGAAGCAGTGAGGAAAGAAGGGTGCGGAAAGGCCCACTGGCTTCTCCCTGCTCTGTTCATAGCTCCTCTCCTCCTCTCCCCTCTCCTTGCTGCATTCTCTCCTCTGCCTTGCCTCAGCCTGAGCTGTCGGCACACCATTGGCGTACAGGAACGTCCGTCAGGGTGGGCCCACGCCTCCCGTGAGCCAATCGGAGGCCTCTATTGCTACCAAGATTCCTTTTTTCTTCTTCTCTGTATCATAAAGCCACACTTTTTTTTATTGTCTGTTGCATTGCTGATGAGCACGTTTTAATTGATCCACCTTTGCCTTGGTTGTGTTTGCGCGCACAGAGGTGGACCAGGCTATATTTGGAGTCTTGACCACTATGACTGCAGAGGAAGAGAGATTTTCCTATCCCGCCCTCATTCCTTCTGGCTCTCAGTCCTGGGAGGCAAAAGGCCCACGAACTGATGTTTAACTGCTGTAAAAAAAAAGAGTGATAATAATGTCTTACATTTAATAAGTTCATTTGAATTAAGTTTTAAAGGTCCCCTAATGTAGAAAAGGCCCTTTCCTGTGTTTTTGCATTGTTTTTACACAATGACGGGTTGTCTCAACACTGAGAAAATGTGAGATATGTACTTGGTGCAGGCTGTGCTGTTCAGCTGTGACAAGGACCCTCCACAACAAGCCATTCAGAACTGCAGCCACAATCAACGTAGAGAATAGCAGCTCACCAATCACAATGTATGTGTGGAAAAACTCTCTCTTTTCCACCTAAACGGATTACTGAAATAATGTTTCAGACAACCTTTTAGACAACATAATTATATAATAACACATGCAATTGCCGGATCTTGATTCATATTGATCTGCAACGCCTAGTTTGACAGTTTGATCTGAATTCCGTGAGTTCGGGAAAGTTCGGGAGGGTGGTGGGGGGTGAGGGTGGCAGTAAACAGCCCGTCGAGAACAGGACTGAGGGGTATAGAGGCATGCAAGAATGCATAATCTTGAGTGATAATGTCAGCAAAGAAAACCCTTTCAAAGAGATGTCTTGGACCCCTGAGACCTATATTAACTTGTTGAAAAGGAGTAAATGATTGGACCTTTGAAGACCCGTGTCCATCTGTGTTTCAGATTGGAGATGTCTGTTCAAGCAGATGAGAACAATAACACTCCAACCGAGTCCCATTGGCTACGTTCACACTGCAGGTCGAAAGTGGCCTGAATCATATTTGTTTGCTCATATGTGACTCATTTAGATCACGACAGTGTGAACAGCGCAGATCACATGGAATCTGTTTTTAAATTCTGATTTGGCTACGTTCACACTGCAAGCTGTAGTGCTCAGTTCTGATTTATTGCTCAGACCTTTCCGCCCCTTCCTGACAAAAGAATCTGATCTTAGCAATAAATCAAGTAGGGGCAACAGTGGCTCGGTAGGTAGAGCAGTCGTCTAGTAATCCAGAGGTTCCCGGTTCGATTCCCACTCCTCCCAGGCAGCGTGTCGAAGTGTCCTTGAGCAGGTTGGCACCTTGCATGGTTGCCTCCGCAGTCGGTGTGTGAATGTGAGTGAATGGGTAAAATGTGAGGAACAAATTGTAAAGCCCTTTGGATAAAAGCGCTATATAATGCAGCCATTTGCCATAGACGTCTCCAGCCCTGCGCGAGTCCCGACATCACGGAACACGGAAATTCAGGAAACGGGTTCGCAAGTGACTCCGGTGTCCGCGGTAACACTTTGTTTGAAATTGAGAATTCAGATAAATACGTCATTGATTCTCCAGCGACATGCACTTCAAAGTCGTTTTCATGCCGGTTTGATTTATGTTAGAGGACACTCCACGGCCTTGTCTCCACTAGCCAGGGTTTAGCCGTGCTGTGGCCTGTCTGGCGCACAGTGAGCGTCTCCATTGTCTTTAGAACCTGGCTGGACCCTGGCTGAGACAGACACCTTTCACAACTGTGGGCTGGGACTGTTGTATCATCATGTTTTAGTTGCTGATGTGAATTTTGAAAGGTTGCCTAGCAACCAGAGAGTTTACAAGAAATGCAATGGAGACACAAACCCAACCATACCATACCATGCTCGACCATGGCTAGACCCAGCCAGGCTGAACATAGCTAATGGAGACACAAATCCAACATACCATACCATGCTCGACCATGGCTAGACCCAGCCGGGCTGAACATAGCTAATGGAGACACAAACCCAACATACCATACCATACCATGCTCGACCATGGCTAGACCTAGCCAGGCTGAACATAGCTAATGGAGACACAAACCCAACATACCATACCATACCATGCTCGACCATGGCTAGACCTAGCCAGGCTGAACATAGCTAATGGAGACACAAACCCAACATAACATACAAGTTTCAAGTTCAAGTTTCTTTAATAGTTGTCAGAAGTACAGAATACTTTTATACAAAATGCTTCTTTCTGTTACGCTCCAGAGACTGTGCTAGACAAGAGATAAGTATGAAATAAAATAGTATAGCATGTAATAATAGAAGTCAAAATAGGAGTCACGTACGTAGACAGTGTTCAGTATATACATATTATGTACAATGTTCGATGCAGAATAGAAGTAACTGAGTTACCATACAATATACAATATACTATGCAATACTAATATACAATACTATATAGTGCAAAGCAGAAATGGGATGAGGTACAATTTAGGTACAATTTACAGTAAGGTATACTGAGGTATGGGTTGTAGTGCAAATCCTTTATCAATAAATATAAAGTGTGTTTAGGTGTTCTAAAGTGTGGAGAGTGGGTGCTGCAGTGTGTTGTTTGTTTAAAGTGAGTGTGTGGATGTGTGTGTGAGTGCATTTGATGGTTGTTGCATAGTGTTATTGTTCGTTGAGCAACCTGATGGCCTGGGGATAGAAGCTTCTTCTGAGTCTCTCTGTGCTTGCCATAAGACTCCGGTATCGCTTGCCTGACCGCAGCAGTTCAAAGAGGCAGTTGTTTGGGTGCCTGGAGTCCTTGGTAATTCTCTTAGCCTTACCCCTGCACCGCTTGTTGTAAATGTTCTGGAGAGTGGGAAGCCCCCCTCCAATAGTGGGAAGCCCCCCTCCAATAGTGGGAAGCTCCCCTCCAATACCATACCATGCTCGACCATGGCTAGACCTAGCCAGGCTGAACATAGCTAATGGAGACACAAACCCAACATACCATACCATACCATGCTCGACCATGGCTAGACCTAGCCAGGCTGAACATAGCTAATGGAGACACAAACCCAACATACCATACCATGCTAGACCATGACTAGACCCAGCCGGGCTGAACATAGCTAATGGAGACACAAACCCAACATACCATACCATACCATGCTCGACCATGGCTAGACCTAGCCAGGCTGAACATAGCTAATGGAGACACAAACCCAACATACCATACCATGCTAGACCATGACTAGACCCAGCCGGGCTGAACATAGCTAATGGAGACACAAACCCAACATACCATACCATGCTAGACCATGACTAGACCCAGCCGGGCTGAACATAGCTAATGGAGACACAAACCCAACATACCATACCATGCTCGACCATGGCTAGAACCAGCCAGGCTGAACATAGCTAATGGAGACGAGGCATATTATAAGACGCCCCCCCCCCCCCCCCCCCCCCCCCTCTCTCAGCCGCTCAGTAGGGTACAGATGGTATCCAGAGAACCAAGGTTGTTAATGTAAACGACTGTTCACTCTCAATGTAAGCTAGCCCACCTCAGCTCATCAATTCGTTTTATAAACACAAACTGGGAAATACGCAAAGGTAATGCATGTTAACACTTTCAGTGCCACGAGGTGGCGCCAGAGTTAGCGCTTGAATGCCACCATCGGCGCCAATGTTATCGTTAATATCGCCTAATCTATGTTTTAAATTATGGCTATGTGTCTAATCTGCCCGTCGCTTATCAAAGAATCCTTTTCCAGTCAGTGCTGTCAAGGCAGATTGGTTTTTTATCGCTTCATTTCCGTTTGAGAGCATTTTGAAAAGCACCCGTTTTATGGTAAAAAAAACAGTCCATTCTGGGCTGTTCTATGATAATCGTCTTTTACTGGAATATTCCAGAACGTTGATATTTGTCGGCCTATTTATGAATCGTTTTCAAATAAATGCTAGATGATCAATATTATACATACACGCACGCCCATTCGAGCCGCGCACGGATAATCGCCGTGTTCATTTCCTCTTGGATTTTTACAGTGAAACTGATAGAGGACATTTCACAAAACGGCTTATATCTTCATCAAAATGAGTCTGATTATCCTAACACTGATAACATAGATTCCTTACCTGACATCAGATGGTATCCAACTGGTATATTCCAAATCCTGATCACCATTCGAAAAAATCGATAAGTGTATAACGTCACGGTGACCAATTGCAGCCACTCTTATTGTCTGGGACCAAATACGGCCACGCCCCACTCCCAGCAAAAAGTGGGAATCTCTAGAATGGGTTTGGGGCGGCGCTGTATACGGAAGTAGCTCTCAAGGTGACGATTAGACAACACTTTTTTGTTGTCAGTAGATGGCAGCATTGGTTTAAAATTAAAGGCTGAAAATGTTGAGAACTACAACACTGCATTTCCCAAGAGCGTTAGCACAGGTCGCAGGTCACTGGGATGGGTCTATATTCTCCGACGTGATCTGAACAGCGTTAAACTATTACTGCAACCTCGGTATAGCGACCGCGAATGGCCAACTAATTATCTTAACAAAAGTGCGCTGGTAGCATTACATATGTTGTCTAAAGGGGGACATATGGTACAATTTAAGATTCTAATGATAATCGGCATATAAAGGACAAGATAAAGCATCGTTAATTTGTAAGAAACCTCAATGAAAACGGCGCAGGGTGCTATTGTTATGAAAATGTGATAGAATCCTATAAAAACGTGGACGCACTTGGCCTACGTTCCGTTAGATCTAACGTGATACAGTAGAACACATGATTCCGCGGGGCTCAGAGGCTCCAGAATGAACTCTGATAACCCTGGCTGCATCAGTGGACTGGAAAATGTGGAGTACAGGATTTTTTCCCCCATCCATTTTCATTGAGTCCATTCCAAAATCCCTTATGTCATCTGGGAGACGATAGGGGGTGCTTTTTTCCACATCTGATCGCCGGCGGCGCTCGGGTAGACTAGGGTAGGCTCGCGTGATGCAATATGATTTCAGATCGCTAAAAAAAGAAAAAAAAAATCAGAGAAATCTCGTGAGTGGCATAGAAAGTGTTAAGAGGAGATAAACCTGCTCTACAGTTGAAGAAACACAAGTAGATTCTCACCTTAATCACATAGACGCACAGAAACGACAAAAGGAACGGTTGAAGAGCGAAGCTGCCTCTGGATCCACGCAGCATCCCGACTGCTGGGTGCTGTTTACCAGCTGGGGGCAGCGTTTGTGTCGTTCATATCTTGCAATTGCGCTCAAGGGTTGAATTAGGGCTTCGTCTGACCGCTCTCCACACTACGTTACTGCAGGGGGAAGTCGCTATTGCGCATGCGTCCCTCAAAACGTCTCTGCCAGATCGTCTGTGACTGAGTGAGTGAGTGTATGAGTACCGTAATCAAAATGTGCCATTGCATAGCCCATGGCGGCAGCCCCTGCACACAGTGGGGGGGGGGGGGGAGGCGTAATATGTGCAACCTTTTTGTTTAACATTTTTCAGGAGAATAAAAATGACCTTTTATAAAGTTCTAGATATTGGAATTCTTTCGTTTTTTTCAATGCATCAGCTCAATGGAGAGAGATACTGAAGAGAGTCCTTATTGAAAATGGGGGACCCCGATGTAAACAAGTCTTTTTCTGGTCTGCATCCTCTTAGCAGTTGTTTTGTATTGAGCCATACTGTATTGTACCCATTCTGCAATCTGTTAATAAAGTTTTCAATCAATCAGAGGCAGTAGCAGCAACATGCTCACATACAAGCGATTTGTAAGCGTGTTGTGGAACGGTATTCAGGCAAACAGCTTCTCTGTATCCTTAAGATCTCCAGACATGTTTGACCACTTGCAATTAAGAAAGTGTGATTTTTAATCATTTACTTCATCAGCTCCTAGATTGTCAGCAGTGTTTCAATGTATCAAACCTGGTGCCATGAATATCTTGTGTCACCTTTTATATCGCAAAGTATGACAAGAATCCCGATTTCAAATATATATTTTTTTCAATTCACTAAAGAAGGAGAAATACTTGGCTCTAGCCATTACCTTTTAAACGGTTCGAGATGGGCTTTAAAAATTGGATTTGATGGCGGCTACGTGGTGCAGTGGGCAAGGCGCTCACCACGAATGCTGGAGACGCTGGGTTCGCCTGTTCGAGCCCAGCGCTCCACATTGCTTTCAGTTTAGCTGGTCGTCCGTACTAATACACATTGGCAGTATTAGGGGGTGGGAAACTGATGGGTGGGGATCGGGCGTTGTGGAGCGACTCCTACAGGTCGGTTGGTGCGCCTGCGCAGTAGTATCAGGAAGCGATAGGGGTGGCGCCCCTCCAAAGCGCAGACCCCTGACGCTGAAAGATCGCGCCGCGCAGGTGAAAAGATGCGGCTGCTGTTACCTCGAGTATCGGAGGGGACTCGTGCTATGTATGACTTAGTCCACATTGCAGCCGGCTTGTGGGAGGTAAGAAACAGCGTTCGAGACAGGGGAGGGTTGAATTGGACGATACGAAATTGGGATGGGAGAAAAATAGAAAATGGGAGAAAAACTGGATAAAAAAAAAAACTGGATTTGAACCCACTTCTACTTCTAACAAACATGATACATGAGAGATAAGAAGAACAGCGGGTAATTGGGATGGGAGAAAAATAGAAAAAAATAGGAGAAAAAGTGGATAAAAAAATATATATATATATAGATTCTCCTCTCGAATTGTTTTTTTTTTTTTTATCCGCTTTTTCTCCCATTTTCTACATTTTTCTTCCCATCCCAATTTCGTATCATCCAATTCAACCCTCCCCTGTCACGAACGCTGTTTCTTGCCTCCCACAAGCCGGCTGCAATGTGGACTAAGTCATACATGGCACAAGTCCCCTCCGGTACTTGAGGTAACAGCAGTCGCATCTTTTCACCTGCGCAGCTCAATCTCTCAGTGGCGAGGAGTAACGCGTGGGAGGCTCACGCTGCCCCCGACACTTCCTGATTCTACTGCGCAGGCGCACCAACCGACCTGTAGGAGTTGCTGTCCACAACGCCCGATCCCCACCCATCAGTTTCCCACCCCCTAATACGGCCAATGTGTATTAGTATGAACGACCAGCTAAACTGAAAGCAATGTGGAGCGCTGGGCTCGAGCCCAGCGTCTCCGCATTCATGGCGAGCGCCTTGCCCACTACGCCACGTAGCCGCCCTCTCCTCTCGAATTGTTTTGGTTTCTCACTCCTACCCAGTCCCTTATACCTTAATCACTGTACTATAATAATATAATGCAGGACTTTTTAAAAGTTTTTATTCTGCATGCAACGACACACTTGCGATGGGCGGCACACACACACAGGAATACACACACATAGGCTTGCCACGATAACACATTTTGCTGGGCGATTAATTGCCCCCGAAAATATCGCGATAAGCGATATTATTGCGACCGGTTAGAGAATTTTTTTTGAGAAATGTATTTCCCAAAACTTTTATTTTGAAGCCCACCGCTCCGTCTTTTCCGGTGTTTTAGACTTTTATTTTGAAGCCCACCGACCGGACCGGAAGTATTGTTGTGATTATCCTAAGCAGAACCTATGAGCCGACAACTTGTCTCGTCCGGTTCTGTTTTTGAGCTAATGATAAAACAAATTGTTGGTGAACAACTAACTTTAGGTTAGTTTTAACGTTAGCTACTAACGTTAGATGCAGCTACTACAGGCAATCAACGATGAGGAGGAAGCGTCAAAGCAGTATATAATAGAATAGCTGTGGTGCGTAAGCACTGCAGCACGACTCGAAACTACCGGAGTGTTATAATAAAGTAATTCATGTTTAACTTGTCCCTGTGTCCAGTCCTTTGACTAGCCCCACCCGTTCATTGTAAACAATGATGCATGTAATTGTATTAACGTTATTCTGTGTTGTACTTGTAGCTATGCTATATGTTGTATTTCGTTTGTTAGCTATTTAGCTAATGTTGTTAGCATGGAATGAGAATCAAAGCTCTATCTTTCATCTTTATTTAGCAGTCCAGTTTCTCCGGGCAGTAGCGAGTAACTACTTGGGTCTAAAAATAGCTAACGTTACACTACAAATAATGCTACTTGGTTAAAAGGAGCAACACTATTGAGAAATGTAGTTAAGCTATGTGGCATTGCTACTGCCCCACGGAGCTCCCGTGCTGTACTCTAGTAACGTCAGCGGCCCGCCTCCCAACACGGACAGTGACTGACAAGGGGCACTGGTTCCGCCTCATTAAAACAAACGCGCAAATAGCAATTAATCGCGCCCGTCAAAATCATTGCATTCATTTTAATTATCGCAGCAATTAATCGATTTATTGCTTATCGCGGCAGGCCTACACACACACATGCATCGTTTTTGGGTCGCCGATGCGATTGAGTCTCTGCGCTTGACCCATCCCGTCGTCCTTCCCGCCACGGGCAGCCAGGAGCAGATAGGGCGGCGGCGAGGTACCGCGCCCCGGGGACCAATCCAAGTGCTCCTGCCTGTCTTTTGCGTCAGCGATCTGTTGTGCATGTTTTTCCATTGGGTTTCTTTTATCGGGGGGGAACCCTTGCGAGCAGCACGGGGAAGAACATGCAAAATCCACACAGAAAGGCCTGGCAACGCGGAAACCTGGTCCCCAAGCGGGAATCGAACCCTGGACCTTCTTGCTGTGAGGCGACAGTGTTAACCACTACACCACTGTGCCGCCACAGTATAATGATCCACATTCGTTTATTAGGGTAGGAATCTCCTTCAGAGTGACTCCAGATGTATCCCTTATTGGGGAAAATATGCGTTAGTTTATTAGGATAAGAGCCTCCTTCAGAGTGACTCCAGCTGTATAGCCATAGACCTTTCCCTCCTACTCTAAACATTGCATTTGTTGTCTGTATTGAGCTCCATGTCATGCTAGCAGCTAGATGAAGGCAGTGATCCCAGCCCCAGGCTGCATGGTGTTCAGCAGAGCTCTGGTTCACCATGTCACCCTCATGGACGCTGCTGTAGTTAATCACCCGCTGCCAGTCTGGAGCCACTCTGCCCGTCTCCAGTAGCTCCTCTCTGTGTCTCTCTCCACTCACTTACTACTCCCTCCTGTAACATACCCCTCCACATGCACACACACTGCTGTTCTCTCTCTCTCTCTCTCTCTCTCTCTCTCTCTCTCTCTCTCTCTCTCTCTCTCTCTCTCTCTCTCTCTCTCTCTCTCTCTCTCTCTCTCTCTCTCTCTCTCTCTCTCTCAGCTACAACTCCTGAGGCAGGCTTTGAAGTTAGGGCGCGGATGGTGTTGCCATGGCGACATGCTGAGGGGTAAAAAAAAATAAATGCAAATATGCAGAAAGGGGCCTGATAGATATACTCATCGCATTAGTTTTTGTTATTATTGCTATTTACTTTCCCATTGGCTTGTTAGGGTATTTTATTTGTTTCACTATTGTGACACGTGAACGCAGCTGTATGTAGAACAGCATGTGCCAGAAAGCCGTGACTCATCACAGGCAGGTTATTTCTGTACGTAATTTTCCCGCCTCCTCTCGCTGTTATAACGATCCTGAGCTTTCAATAAACCACAAGACCACAATTTGATTTGACATTTTGGGCCACGCAGAACATGATTTAGTATCGGAAGTACACAAGGATTACTTCATTAATTTCCCTTTTGAAAATTCCACCCACTTCTACCACTCTAGCTTAAAGTGGTGTGTTACCCCCCTCCCCATTCTTCTTTTCAAGTGAAACACGACATGATGTTGAACGCTTCATCTCTTGTTGTCTTTTCGAGCGTAATCAGATCCACCTCGTCTCTGGTGG